>NC_063045.1:10369675-10669675 GCF_018812025.1 Megalobrama amblycephala | reverse complement strand
AAAGGCTTATTTTTCCGCTTGGAGAAAGAAGAAAAGGAAGACACCGATGCAAGAACCAGGCAGCAGCAAAGGTGTGTACAAATATTCCTGCTTTTTATTAAAATAATTTGTATTTTTGGTTTAACTAAAAGTGTACATATATGAGTCCATCTTGCCGGGTGTTGAAAATTAACACTGAAGCAGTGTTAAAGTTAATAAGATAATTGATTGATGATTGAGTAATGATTGACAATTAGTGGTGACACCTGATGTTAATAAGCAGAATCACTGAAGGAAAGAGAGAAAAAAGGTCTTAATTAATGTTTTATGGAGTTTCATTTCAAGTCACCATGAAAGAGGGCAGCGTTTGCTTTAGTTGGGCTCTTGACTCTTTATCTTTTATTGTTAATTTTTCTCTGATTGCTCCAACTTTGTGTTTGTAAAGCACATTTGTTATGGTCAGAGAAAATGTGATTTGGTCACAATATGTTTTGGTGATGATATTTAAATTGATCAATTTTGGCTCACAGCACTCTTGGGAAACACAGCTCAGATCAGATCATAGTTTCTCTGGCCATAACAAATGTGCTTTACAAACACAAAGTGGAAACAGCCAGCAATAAATTAAAGTTAACAAATAGAGTCAAGAGCCCAGCTAAAGGAAATGCTTTTCACCATCATGGTGACTTCAAACTAAACTTTCATTAAAAGATTAACATCTAAACATCTGTTAATTCTCAGTAAGAACTTTTGTTGATGTATGACAGAAATAAAATCAAACTGTAGTTGTTGTGTCTCTCTCTTTTTCTCTTGTTGTTTCTTCAGTGATTCTGCTTATTATCATCAGGTGTCTCCACTAATTGTCAATCATCACTCAATCATCAATCAATTATCTCATTAACTTTAACACTGCTTCAGTGTATGAGAGCAAACACATTCCACTGCAGAGAGTTATTTTAAATTTGTAAGTTTTTAAGATTGTTCTTATGACTGAATTTGTTCATTAATTGTTTTAAAATGCTGTAATATTAAACGTTTATGTATAAATGTTACTGCAGGCTTGGGGAATATCAGATTTTGTGAAGAAAACTGAAAGTTCAGTGTGCAAGAATATTAAAATGTTATTTCAAGTATTACAATTGAACAATTAAAAACAAAATTATAAACGTTATACAGTTGTCATTGTCTTTTTATTATTTACTGAGACCTGTTAAAATACAGTAATTTACAATTTGTACAGCTTTATAGTAAATAGAAACAGTGGACAATGAATTACAGGAAATTTTACAGTGTAAAGTTATATGTTTTTGATTGTATTAAAATATATTTCTAGAGAAAAGACCTTAAAATTATTGTATTTTTTACAGCAAAAAAATACTATAGTGTAAATATGTTTACAGCAAGTTAAATGGTACTGTAAATACTGTACAGTATTTTTACTGTAAGTTCAATTTACAGTAAGTTACTGGCAAACTGCTGCCAGTAAGTTACTGTAATTTCTACAGGAAGTTTTTTTATAGTGTACCACTTTTTGAAAGGGTCGATATTGTCCCGACCACATTTTGAAACCTCTCGCGGCACGGATATGTAATACAAAAGAAACACCTCTAGTTGATTATCAATTTGAGTTAATAATAGGCGATCTGGCGCTAGAATGTGTTGTTTTTGAAATCATGTTGAGTGCTCGTTGTCGCTGCTATCAGAGGCGCAACAGTGTTCTCTTGGCGCTCGTGCACACTGAGCAGTGTTCACACGGACGAGCGCTTCAATCTATCGCTCTGTTGCAGAGACTCTCTGTTAGGTTGAAATCACAAAACAAAATAGCTACACATAAACGTATCCCTGCTCTTGATATAGAATCACTGATGAACATCTTTGGTTTTAATGAGAAAAAAAAAATCATTAATAAGTGAAGCTGGGGATGCTGTTTGCAGTGGCGTAAATTAATATGATAGTTTTTTCCTTACATCTGCTATAATACAATATGCCATTAGTCCCGAGAGTATGTACATTAGTTAATAAATACGAGGATCCGCAATTCTTATAAGGTTGTCCTGATAGACTCGTGGCAGCATTTTCATTTAGCATGCAAGAGGTTCTGGGTTCTAACCCAATCATGCATTTTTTTTTTCTCATTAAAACCAAAGATGTTCAATAAGATTCTATATCAAGAACAGGGATACGTTTATGTGTAGCTATTTTGTTTTGTGATTTCAACCTAACAAATAGAGAGTCTCTGCAACAGAGCGATAGATTGAAGCGCTCGTCCGTGTGAACACTGCTCAGTGTGCACGAGCGCCAAGAGAACACTGTAGCGCCTCTGATAGCAGCGACAACGAGCACTCAACATGATTTCTAAAACAACACATTCTAGCGCCAGATCGCCAATTATTAACTCAAATTGATAACCAACTAGAGCTGTTTCTTTTGTATTACATATCCGTGCCGCGAGAGGTTTCAAAAAGTGGTCGGGACAATATCGACCCTTTCAAAAAGTGGTAGGTTGCCAGTAACTTACTGTAAATTGAACTTACAGTAAAAATACTGTATTAATACAGTATTTACAGTACCATTTAACTTGCTGTAAACATATTTACAGTATAGTATTTTTTTGCTGTAAAAAATACAATAATTTTAAGGTCTTTTCTCTAGAAATATATTTTAATACAATCAAAAATATATAACTTTACGCTGTAAAATTTCCTGTAATTCATTGTCCACTGTTTCTATTTACTATAAAGCTGTACAAATTGTAAATTACTGTATTTTAATAGGTCTCAGTAAATAATAAAAAGACAATGACAACTGTATAACGTTTATAATTTTGTTTTTAATTGTTCAATTGTAATACTTGAAATAACATTTTAATATTCTTGCAGACTGAACTTTCAGTTGTCTTCACAAAATCTGATATTCCCCAAGCCTGCAGTAACATTTATACATAAACGTTTAACATTACAGCATTTTAAAACAATTAATGAACAAATTCAGTCATAAGAACAATCTTAAAAACTTTCAAATTTAAAATAACTCTCTGCAGTGGAATGTGTTTGCTCTCATACACTGAATCAGTGTTAAAGTTAATGAGATAATTGATTGATGATTGAGTGATGATTGACAATTAGTGGAGACACCTGATGATAATAAGCAGAAACACTGAAGAAACAACAAGAGAAAAGAGAGAGACACAACAACTACAACTGACTTCCAGCCATTAAACATTATTACACTTATTATTAACCAGTTTGATTTGATTTCTGTCATACATCAACAAAAGTTCTTACTGAGAATTAACAGATGTTTAGATGTTAATGTTTTAATGAAAGTTTAGTTTGAAGTCACCATGATGGTGAAAAGCATTTCCTTTAGCTGGGCTCTTGACTCTATTAACATTAATTTATTTTTGACTGCTCAACCTTTGTGTTTGTAAAGCACAATTGTTAAATTGATCAATTAGGTTTACAATGCTTTGGGAAGCACAGTCATAATGGTTGTTTTCTCATTGTGAAATGGCCAGATTCATTAGTAACATCCTGTATTAACTGGTGATATAGATGTAATATTATTTCTTTACAGTACATCACTGTTACCTTTTGACAGTGATGTACAGAGCAGCAGAGCTTTTATAATCTGAAGGTTTTTTTTTTTAAACACACACAGCCATCAAGAATCAGCATATGACCTCAACAATGGTGACAATCAAACAAAGTGCTTCATGTTGCAGTGCATGATGGGAGCCACCAATCAAAACGCATCCATGGCTCCCATCATGCATTGCTGCATGAATAAATTATGCAGCTGAATTGTCCTGTAATTTTCATAGATTGTTCATGTTTGCTTTATTTTTCTGTTGTTTTGTTGTGACAGTAGCTTGTTTTGTGATGTTCAGAGTTGATCTGTTTGTCAGTATTTTGTATTTATTTATCATCACCTATCCGCAATTCTTATAAGGTTGTCCTGATAGACTCGTGGCAGCATTTTCATTTAGCATGCAAGAGGTTCTGGGTTCTAACCCAATCATGCATTTTTTTTTTCTCATTAAAACCAAAGATGTTCAATAAGATTCTATATCAAGAACAGGGATACGTTTATGTGTAGCTATTTTGTTTTGTGATTTCAACCTAACAAATAGAGAGTCTCTGCAACAGAGCGATAGATTGAAGCGCTCGTCCGTGTGAACACTGCTCAGTGTGCACGAGCGCCAAGAGAACACTGTAGCGCCTCTGATAGCAGCGACAACGAGCACTCAACATGATTTCTAAAACAACACATTCTAGCGCCAGATCGCCAATTATTAACTCAAATTGATAACCAACTAGAGCTGTTTCTTTTGTATTACATATCCGTGCCGCGAGAGGTTTCAAAAAGTGGTCGGGACAATATCGACCCTTTCAAAAAGTGGTAGGTTGCCAGTAACTTACTGTAAATTGAACTTACAGTAAAAATACTGTATTAATACAGTATTTACAGTACCATTTAACTTGCTGTAAACATATTTACAGTATAGTATTTTTTTGCTGTAAAAAATACAATAATTTTAAGGTCTTTTCTCTAGAAATATATTTTAATACAATCAAAAATATATAACTTTACGCTGTAAAATTTCCTGTAATTCATTGTCCACTGTTTCTATTTACTATAAAGCTGTACAAATTGTAAATTACTGTATTTTAATAGGTCTCAGTAAATAATAAAAAGACAATGACAACTGTATAACGTTTATAATTTTGTTTTTAATTGTTCAATTGTAATACTTGAAATAACATTTTAATATTCTTGCAGACTGAACTTTCAGTTGTCTTCACAAAATCTGATATTCCCCAAGCCTGCAGTAACATTTATACATAAACGTTTAACATTACAGCATTTTAAAACAATTAATGAACAAATTCAGTCATAAGAACAATCTTAAAAACTTTCAAATTTAAAATAACTCTCTGCAGTGGAATGTGTTTGCTCTCATACACTGAATCAGTGTTAAAGTTAATGAGATAATTGATTGATGATTGAGTGATGATTGACAATTAGTGGAGACACCTGATGATAATAAGCAGAAACACTGAAGAAACAACAAGAGAAAAAGAGAGAGACACAACAACTACAACTGACTTCCAGCCATTAAACATTATTACACTTATTATTAACCAGTTTGATTTGATTTCTGTCATACATCAACAAAAGTTCTTACTGAGAATTAACAGATGTTTAGATGTTAATGTTTTAATGAAAGTTTAGTTTGAAGTCACCATGATGGTGAAAAGCATTTCCTTTAGCTGGGCTCTTGACTCTATTAACATTAATTTATTTTTGACTGCTCAACCTTTGTGTTTGTAAAGCACAATTGTTAAATTGATCAATTTAGGTTTACAATGCTTTGGGAAGCACAGTCATAATGGTTGTTTTCTCATTGTGAAATGGCCAGATTCATTAGTAACATCCTGTATTAACTGGTGATATAGATGTAATATTATTTCTTTACAGTACATCACTGTTACCTTTTGACAGTGATGTACAGAGCAGCAGAGCTTTTATAATCTGAAGGTTTTTTTTTTTTAAACACACACAGCCATCAAGAATCAGCATATGACCCTCAACAATGGTGACAATCAAACAAAGTGCTTCATGTTGCAGTGCATGATGGGAGCCACCAATCAAAACGCATCCATGGCTCCCATCATGCATTGCTGCATGAATAAATTATGCAGCTGAATTGTCCTGTAATTTTCATAGATTGTTCATGTTTGCTTTATTTTTCTGTTGTTTTGTTGTGACAGTAGCTTGTTTTGTGATGTTCAGAGTTGATCTGTTTGTCAGTATTTTGTATTTATTTATCATCACCGTTCTTGAGAATCATATGCTGACTCTTGATGTCTGTGTGTTTAAACACTGAAGCTTCAGTGTGTAATGTATTTTTCTTAAATAAAGTTTCTACTACTGTTGGAGCTCAAGCTGTAAAATCACAGGACTACAATCATTAATACTAAAGCTACACATCAAGCATATGGTCAGAGATTTCAACACTAAACGACATCAGGCCATCGCATGATGACAATATCACCACCAAAACATATTGACCAGATCATATTTTCTCTGACCACAACAAATGTGCTTTACAAACACAAAGTTGGAGCAATCAGAGAAAAATTAATAATAAAAGGTAAAGAGTCAAGAGCCCAACTAAAGCAAACGCTGACCTCTTTCACGGTGACTTGAAATGAAACATTCCATTAATTAACCTTTTTTTCTCTCTTTCCTTCAGTGATTCTGCTTATTATCATCAGGTGTCTCCACTAATTGTCAATCATCACTCAATCAGCAATCAATTATCCCATTAACTTTAACACTGCTTCAGTGTTAATTTTTAACACCCGGCAAGATGGACTCATATATGTACACTTTTAGTTAAACCAAAAATACAAATTATTTTAATAAAAAGCAGGAATATTTGTACACACCTTTGCTGCTGCCTGGTTCTTGCATCGGTGTCTTCCTTTTCTTCTTTTTCCAAGCGGAAAAATAAGCCTCTCTGTGATTGGTCAGTTTTCACACTCATTTGTTTTTACTGTATTTCAGTTTACAGTAAATGAAAAATACTGTATTTTATTGACGCCAATGGGATATTTCCCATAATGCAACTTTTAAATACAGTAACATACTGTATAACTGTTTTACAGTAAAATACAGTTCATATTACAGTAAAATACTGTGTAATTTACAGAAATTGCTAACAGTGTACCCTTGGGAGATATCATGGAAGCATGGCGTTAGTTTTCATTGTTACGCTGATGATACTCAGCTCTATATTTCTTCACGCCCTGACGAAACTTACCAATTCACAAAATTAACAGAATGCATAGCTGATATAAAAAACTGGATGACCAGTAATTTCCTACTACTAAATTCAGAAAAAACAGAGATTCTAATTTTTGGACCAAAAACTTCTTCACGTAATAACCTAGAATATTGTCTAACACTTGATGGCTGCTCTGTTAAGTCTTCATCGTCAGTTAGGAACCTGGGTGTGCTCTTTGATACCAATCTTTCATTTGAAGGCCATGTTACTAGCATCTGTAAAACCGCTTTCTTCCATCTTAAAAATATATCTAAACTACGACATATGCTCTCAGCAGAGGTGGACATTCCAGGGGTCAGAAAGTAAAAGTCCTGCCATATTTTTATCTCATCCACTGAAGCATTAATGAGATAATTAAGTGATAAATTGAGTGATGATTGAGCATTATTGAAGACACCTGATGATAACAAGCAGAATCACCAAAGGAGAAAATCACAATTTTTAAGTTACCATCATCGAGGTCAGGGTTTGTTTTAGTTGAGCTCTTGACCCTTGCCTTTTTAGTGTTAGATTTTGTTTGGGCAGTTTTAACTGCATTAAAACCAACCAGGTGATCAGGTGTTGTTGGTTATGTTTTCTCAAAAGCATTATTTGATCTGAATCACTGAACTCGTTTAGAGCCCAATATCTGAGTTAGATTTACATTATTGATTACAGCAGCACTGTGAAAACAAGCTACTAAAAAGTCACAGAAAAACAGCAAAATTTTAATAGTGAGAATAAATGAAATTACTAAGACAATTTAGCTCATAATTTATTCATACAGCAATGCATGATGGGAGCCATGGATGAATTTTGATTGGTGGCTCCCAGAATGCACTGCAACATGCTTTATGATGGCCACCACTGTTGAGATTCACAGGATGATTCTTGATGTCTGTGTGTTTAAATGAGCTCTACTTTTTTTTTTTTTAATCAGAACTCTAAAAAAAAAATTGTATTGTAAAAGCTGATCTTGTGCTGTAGAATCACAGTACTGCTGTAATCAATAATGTAAATCTAACTCAGAGATTGGACTCTAAATGAGTTCAGTGATTCAGATCAAATAATGATTATGTGAAAACATAAACAACACCACCTGATCTTTTAACTTTACTTGTCTGGTTGGTTTTAATGCAGTTAAAACTGCCCAAATAAATTTTAATATTAAAAAGTCAAGGGTCAAGAGCTCAACTAAAGCAAACCATGACCTCTGTGATGGTGTCTTAAAAATTGTGATTTTCTCCTTTGGTGATTCTGCTGGTTATCATCAGGTGTCTTCAATAATGCTCAATCATCACTCAATTAATTACTTAATTATCTCATTAACTTTAACACCGCTTCAGTGGGTGGAAAAAAAATATGGCAGGACTTTTACTTTTTGAGCCCTGGACTTTCCACCTCTGCGCGATACCTCCGCGGTGGATCCGCCACAGAGTCCTTTTGCTGTGTGGGGTGCCTTGACACGACCACAACGCAGCCCTGTATCAGCAGAGATCGAGTCGACTAGATCATCCATTGTGAAGACATCATCGACACGACAGCCAGTGACACAGTTTCCTCAAAATTATAATCACGATTATTAATCATGTTTATTCTATCAAAAGAGTAATGCAACTATGGCTATTTTGCAAGTTCTTTACCAACCTACACTTCACCCAAAAGGCCTGTAGGTGGCACAAAGACTTAAATTTAACCAACTATGATAACTTCGTTAGATGGTAAATCAATACAAAACATGGTTTTGGTGAGCGCTTTGTAATATGTATTCACATTAGATTTTAAAGCAACACAATTCGTTTGCAATAAGACAAACCAGATTCAAATTGCCCGGCAAATTCGTAAAGCAAAGAAAAATCATTTCTAGCTGATCAACATTATGAAAACTGGTAAAACCTTTAGGAACTTCAAAAGATAAAACAGCAAAATTCCTAATATTACTCCCAATATTTCCAAATTATGTTCATTTTCATAGAGCGGGCCAATATCGTGACAATTATTTAAAATCAATTGAGAGAAGCAGATATCGTTATCGTGATAAAATACGATTAATCGTGCAGCCCTAATTTAATTTAATTTGACTTGACATTTGATATTCAACAGTATCCTTGACATTTATTCAACAGTGCTTTTGATCTGCCTGCATTGACACTATTCTTTAAAAGGAAAAATTATATACCAATTATCAATGTAAAGCTGCTTTGACACAATCTGCATTGTAAAAAGCGCTATATAAATGAAGGTGACTTGACATCAGTAAAGGCGTTAACAAAGGGTAATGACGTCATTGACAGGCGACTGCACTGCCCCGTGTCACTGTTTAGAATGGGAATTTTCTCATGATTTACAAGTAGTTGAAAACATTAGAGATATTGTTAGTCATCAGCTGGACAAAATATATAACACTAGTCTAGTGGTTTTTGGATATTTTACTGCGAATATCTTACAGATTGTACCTTTAAGGTGTTTTTTTTTTTTTTTTTTTTTTTTTTAGTGGCGGAAATGGGCTTCCATAGATATCACTTGAATTTAAAATGCTAAACAAACATTATTTTTCAACATACATCATTTTTAAATTTATTTAAAACGTTTTATTCAAAAAGATTTTCAAAAAAGTTTTGGCACAATGGCGCCCCCCTCCGTGCGGCGCCCCTATGCACTGCATATACTGCATACCCCATTTTTGCGCCACTGTTTGTGGGCAGTGCTGTTTTGCTGTTCACAGTAACGGGTGATTCTAGCGGGCAGCTCGCATAACCTGCTTGTTCTCTAGCTGCAGTATAGGTCTGGGTGCGGTTCGGGAATTACGAACACATTCAGCGGAACAGAATGATATAAATAATCTCCATTGATTATCTTCATTGAATTCAGAATCTACACAACTCTACATAAGACATGCAGAGCACATTATTGCTTTTTCTATTCTTATTATTCATACACGGTAAGTGGATTTCTGTCTGTTTCATTTTAGACACAAATTCTGTAACAAATGCATGTGAACTGACAGTAAAACAACGCGTCTAATAACGAAATCATTTTAAGTAGAATAATTGATTTGGTATTTTACATTAATGATCATTGATATTAATAAGAATTATCATATTTATATTTGCTTAAATAAAATGTAGGCCTATATAAAATATATAATTGTAACTTTTAATTTGATATTTTGTACTTTTACAACTAAATTAGCATTAAGTTTCTATTTATTTCCTACACTGTAAAAATGTTTTCATTCAACCAGTTAAAAAAAAAAAAAAAAAAAAAAAAAACATTAAGGTAATGGTTCACATCTATAGCTACCTACCTATTTTATAACTTGAGCCAATGAAAAATAAACAACTTGCCCTAAACAATATTTTCTATGTATATGAATACTATTTTATAAAACCTGACACAAAGTATATTTTTCTTGTTGAAGAAAGTAAATTAATTTAAATTCTATTTTTGACCTAAACAAAAAGATAAAGATTTAATCAAAACAAAAATTCTCGTTTAAGAAATACATATTAGAAATCATTTGCTTTATCCAATCAAATAGATAATGATTTAATGACACAATTATTTCTTTTTCTTAAAAAAAAGGTTAAAAGAAATCATTTGATTTAAACAAACGAACAAAAAAAGTACATGGATTGTTATGTGTTAGTTAGGGTTGGGCAGGATGCTGACACAACACATCACGTGTGAGTGGTAAATAATGGTAACGAAATATAGGCACAAGACGTTGACCTGGGGCCCAGCCAGTTTTGTTCTCAGTTTTCATGAAGTCCGCAGTTTTCACACTGCTCAGTGTGCACACTACAGGCTGTTAAATGTAACACTGAAACATGCTGGAGTTAATGAGCAGAATCACTGAAGGACAAATCTCTCTTATTTCAAACAGACTGACTTAATGTTCCCATGACATGCTGCTTTTTGGATGCATTTATATAGGCCTAAGTGGTCCCTAGTATTGTATCTGAAGTCTTTTTCAGAATTTCAGCCACTACAAGTCAGTCCCACAATGAGCTTTCCTCAGGACGTGCCATTTCCATGTCTAAATGCTAATGAGGAGGAGAGAGGCGGGGCAAGGTGGAGGTTGGGTGTGGCCTTAACCAGCTTGCGGCCACTGTACCCTGCGTTCCCAGCTAACAGGGAATGTTTCCATAACTTTCACTAACGTTATGTGAAAGTTTTATACAGAGGTGGGTAATCCAGGGGTCAAAGAGTAAATGTCCTGCCATATTTTTTTCCACCCACTGAAGCATTAATGAGATAAATAAGTGATTAATTGAGTGATGATTGAGCATTATTGAAGACACCTGATGATAACAAGCAGAATCACCAAAGGAGAAAAATCACAATTTTTAAGCCACCATCATCGAGATCAGGGTTTGTTTTAGTTGAGCTCTTGACCCTTGACTTTTTAATATTAGATTTTGTTTGGGCAGTTTTAACTACATTAAAACCAACCAGAAATGCAAAGTTAAAAGATGATCAGGGGTTGTTGGTTATGTTTTTACATAATCATTATTTGATCCGAGTCACTGAACTCAATCCCAATCTCTGAGTTAGATTGACATTATTGATTATAGCAGCACTGTGATTCTACAGCACAAGATCAGAATCTCAAGAATCTCAACAGTGGTGGCCATCATAAAGCATGTTGCAGTGCATTCTGGGTGCCACCAATCAAAATTCATCCATGCCTCCCATCATGCATTGCTGCATGAATAAATTATGAGCTGAATTGTCTTAGTAATTTTCTTTATTCTCACTATTAAAATTTTGCTGTTTTTATGTGACTTTTTAGTAGCTTGTTTTCTAATGTTCAGAGTTGATCTGTTGATCACAATATGTTGCTTGTCACCGTCGTTTTTTGTGCCTAAAATATTTTTTTTTTTGTGATAAGGACAACTTTTAAAAAAAAAATTCTGTATTGTATAAGCTGATCTTCTATAGTATCACAGTGCTGCTGTAATCAATAATGTAAATCTAACTCTAAATGAGCTCTAAATGAGTTCAGTGATTCAGATCAAATAAACATAACCAACACCTGATCATCTTTTAACTTTGCTTGTCTGGTCAAACTGCCCAGTTAAAACTGCCCAAACAAAATCTAATATTAAAAAGTCAAGGGTCAAGAGGTCAACTAAAACAAACCCTGACCTCGATGATAGTGGCTTAAAAATTGTGATTTTCTCCTTTGGTGATTCTGCTTGTTATCATCAGGTGTCTTCAATAATGCTTAATCATCACTCAATTAATCACTTAATTATCTCATTAACTTTAACACTGCTTCAGTGGGTGGAAAAAAGTGGGGGGGGGGGGGGGGGTCATGAATATCCCTCACATTTCGGTGAAATTCGCCATTTTGAAACCAAAATAGGTGACCTACGTGAATCGTGTATATTCGATGAGAAATTTTTTTTGGGGGGGAGGGGGTATTCATATTCAGTGAACTGCGAACAGGTGCGTGTGCCAGAAGGGAGCGCGCGATTCAGTGAACTGAAGAGTTCGACCAATCATTGCGCTAGGTTCTTCCCCCAAATAGCAAGTGGGAAGGTGAAATATTGTATTGAGTTAACTTAATCCTCTGGATTCGATGATCACACGGATCGCATGGATTATCTTAAAATACTCCGTCATTTATGTTCCCTCAGATAAGAGTAAGACATCATTCAGCAATGCAAATTATAAAATGCTCAAGTAATGCTGAACAATAAATCTTAATAAATTTGAAATCGCTATGGCTTAGTGATTATGAAAGTGCTGTGATTTGTGGATGACTGATCAGCTTATCGATAAGCGCGAGTCTGGAGAAACAGGCGTACATTTATTAATTCTTAGTGTTGAGCAACGTAGCCTGCATGTGTTACGTTATTGTGTTAATAATAACTAAAGTACCTAATTATGTTACATATTTATTTTGTATGAAAACTAGTGCGTTAGTTACTTATGGATTAAAAAGTACCTTTGTGTCAGTGCTGCACGAGCTGTCGCTCACAAACACAGATGCGTGCACACAGACATAAGATAATTGTAAAATGAAAATTGACGAACTATGTTTAAATTTTGTTCTTGCTTGTGTTTTTTTTTCTGTCAAAATGTCAGAAAGCATTTTGTATTATCCATCCGTATTTTTAAAATTAGTTAAATGACGGACGTTTTATTAATAATAATAGGCCATAATAATTTTTGACTCATGGCTGAAGTTAAGTTTCTCCAGCTCTCCCCAGGTTGGCATCTCAAAATGAATCATTAACATTAAATTATTATTATTATTTTATTATTATTATACCTGAGTATAGCATCTCAAAATGCATCAGATTGATGCTTTAAAATATGGAATATATTTCCCCCCTAGAGGGGTAATATCCTTCTCACCTTTTTCACCCCTGACCCGTTTTCATGCCTGAATAATAAATGCACACAATTTATAGACAAAGACCTCATGTTTAATCCTTATATCTACTATAATACAATATATTTGTCATGTTCCCTGTCTGTGTTCCCTGTGTTCCCATGTTCCGCTGCTGCTCCCCTTGTTTGTTACCATGGACAATCATTGGACCACGCCCCCTTGTTATCTCGTTATCTTGTTTGTGCCTGTGTATAAATAGTCCCTGTGTTTCACTTATGCCCTGCTGAGTATTGTTTAGCTTTTGTTTTCCCTAGTCTTTGTGTTCCTCGTTCCTTGCCTTGCCTGTGTTTTTGGATTACCCTTTTGCCTTGCCTTCTTGTATCTGTTTGCTGGTGATTGACCTACTGCCTGTACGTCTACACTCTTCTGTTAATAAAGTTCGCATTTGGATCTCCCACTCCGTTGTCACGTCCCACATGTTACAGAATACTCAGCCATACCAAGATCCAGCGGCTTTTATGAGTTATTTCCAGTCCAACCATGGATCCAGTCAACAAGCTACTACGACTTCGGCAGAGAGACTTGTCTATTGAGGAATACGTACACCAATTCTGTGAGTTATCCTATCAAGTTCCATTTGATAATGTGGTATTAAAGGACATTTTCCATTTTGGACTAAATGAGCCCATAAAGTCCTGGTTTCCAGAGAGTCTAAGAGACTTTTTGGACTATGCCATGATTTTGGGTGGTTCTCCTTTCACCGTGGGGGAGGAAGAGAGCTTTAAGAGTTCAAAGAATTTTTTGGAGGAGGGCCAACTTCAACAAGCTCCGGTGGCAGCGGAGCTTGTTGTTCCCTCACCAGAGCCAGTTCAAATCAAGATGGCCGCCATCCCTGAGCCAAATCAAGTCACAGTTGATCTTCCTGAGCCAAGTCAAGTCACAGTTGATCCTCCAGAGCCTTGTCACGTCTCCGCTGATCCTCCAGAGCCACGTCACGTCTCCGCTGATCCTCCAGAGCCACGTCACGTCTCTGTTGATCTCCCAGAGCCACGTCACGTCTCCATTGATCTTCCAGAGCCACGTCACGTCTCTGCTGATTGTCCAGAGTCGCGTCACGTCTCTGGACCCGTCCGAGAGCGGAGAGGATTGTTGTCCAGTGTGGACGATCCACCGCTGACTTCAGCACGAACAGCTGACATTCCGAAACCTCCGCTGGCCTCTACACACTCAAGCCCACCGGCTTCACACTCAGGCCTGCCAGCCTCCTCGCACTCAAGTCTGCCAGTTGCTACACACTCAAGTCCGCCAGTGTCTACAGACAAGATGGCCGCTCCGCCAGTGTCTAAGGACAACATGGCCGCTCCGCCAGTGTCTACGGACAAGATGGCCACTTCCGCTGAGCCATCTGACAAGATAGCTACCATGCCTGAGCCCCCAGAGATTGCAACGCTGGCCATTATGGCCACAGCTATCTGGTGTGTGTGGGCTGTGCACACATCAATTCCAGTCCCTGAATCCGCTCCAGTACCCACTCCAGCCCATGAATCTGACCCAGAGACAGCTCCAGCCCATGAGACTGCTCCAGAGTCTGTTCCAGCCCATGAGTCTGCTCCAGTTCGTGAATCCACCACAGAACCCCCTCCACTCCGTGAATCCACCCCAGAGCCCACTCCAGTCCTTGACTCCACTCCAGTCACTGAGCCAGCTCCAGTCTCCGCTCCAGTCGCAGAGCCCGCTCCAGAATCCGCTCCAGTCGCCGAGCCCGCCCCAGACTCTGCTCCAGTCGCCAAGCCCACTCCTGACTCCGCTACAGTCATCGAGCCCGCACCATACTCCGCTCCGGACTCCACTCCAGTCGGCGAGCCCGCGCCAGACTCCACTCTAGTTGCCAAGCCCTCTCCAGACTCCGCTCCAGACTCTGCTCCAGTCGTCGAGCCTGCACCAGACTCCGCTCCAGACTCCACTCCTGTTGCCAAGCCCGCTCCACTCCACTATCCGGCTTCAGAATCTGCTCTAGCCCAAAGAAGTGCAGACTCACCGTGGCTCTCAGAGGCACCTGACCCGCCATGGGTCTCCAAAACACCTGACCCACCATGGCCCCTCGAGGCTCCCGACCCGCCATGGCGCCTAGAGTCCCTGGACCCGCCCTGGAAGCCACCAACCCGGCCAGCTCCACCCTGGCCACCTACCCAGCCTGTGCCACCCTGGCTGCTTGCTCCTCCCTGGCACCCTGTTAAGCTTCTGTTGGCACGCCCTCTTCCACTCCATGGACCTGGCCCTCCACTCTGCCCCCTTGTTGACCTCTGCCCTGCCTCTTGGAAGTTATTAGGAGTGTCTGGAAGCTGCTCCTTAGGAGGGGGGGCTGTGTCATGGGCTGCGTTCCAGTTCGGTTTTTAAATGCCCTTCCTTGCTAACTTCACTCGGTCTCGTTGACTCGGATGTACATCATTGCTTACGTTGCACGAGTGCCCACTTCTGGCGGAACCTTTGCAATGGGCTGAACTGGAATGTCCTAAGCCCTCGATCACTTGGAATCCGCAATGGAGCTGATTTATTATTTATTTTTCCCCTTACAAATTTGTTTAATACAGCATTCTATATGTATATATGTGTGTTTCAAATGTTTTAAAAAAAAATTAATATATCATAGAATTGTTTGTGGTAGGGTAAATTAAACGCGATATGCGGTGACGTCATAATCGTGTTGCATTGTGGGTTATGGAGCTGCCTGAAGTGTACATGTGAAGTAGAATCTGTAGGTTAAAATCGAGGGAGCGAGGGTCTGTCCATGTAAACTTCCCTCGTTCACTTCACGAAGTGGAACGCACTTCAAAATGGCGGCAGGGATTCCCCTGAGGGGAAGTGTTTAGGGAAGTTCACGAGTGCGTGTCTAAAACTGAAGTGGAACGCAGCCGTGTTCCCTGTCTGTGTTCCCTGTATATCCTGTTTGTTCACCTCATGTTTCCCTGCTGCTCCCCTTGTTTGTTACCATGGACACTCATTAGACCACGCCCCCTTGTTAACTCAATATCTTGTTCCTGTACCTCCTCTGTGTGTGCACCTCATGTTCCCCTGCTGCTCCCCTTGTTTGTTACCATGGACACTCATTGGACCACGCCCCCTTGTTATCTCGTTATCTTGTTTGTGCCCGTGTATAAATAGTCCCTGTGTTTCACTTATGCCCTGCTGAGTATTGTTTAGCCGTTGTTTTCCATAGTCTTCATGTTCCTCGTTCCTTGCCTTGCTTGTGTTTTGACCCTGGACTGTTTCCTTGTTTTATGATCATTTGCTGCCCGCCTTGACCCTTGCCTGTGTTTTTGGATTACCCTTTTGCCTTGCCTTCTTGTATCTGTTTGCTGGTGATCGACCTACTGCCTGTACAACTACGCTCTTCTATTAATAAAGCTCGCATTTGGATCTCCCATTCCGTTGTCACGTCCCACTTGTTACAAGATTATTAGTCTCAAGAATATTTACATTAGTCAATAAATACGTGGATCCGCCTTTAATGTTGGATTCTCTTGATGGACTAGGGGTAGAATTTTTGTTCTTTTGTATTAATATACATCCGTGCCGTGAGATGTTTCAAAAAGTGGTGGGGACAATATCAACCCTGTCAAAAAGTGGTGGGGACATGTCCTACGCGCCCCACCTAGAAATTACGCCTATGCTCATTATCATCAGGTGTCTTCAATAAACAAGCAATCATCACTAAATTAACCACTTATGTACCTAATTAACTCTAACACTGCTTCAGTGTTACTTTAACACCCTGCTGGTGGTTCCCATATGAACACCAAGCGGTGTTGATTTAAGTCTGGTGAATTTACTGTGTGTGTCTGTAAAATTGTTCTTCTATGTTCTGCAGGTTTGTCTGGTGCAGAGACGGATGAATATGAATCTGAGCCTGTGTCAGTGATGGAGGGAGATTCTGTTACTTTACACACTGATCTTACTGAAATACAAAATGATGATACGATTCTGTGGATGTTTGGACCTAAAGACTTTCTCATATCTCAAATAACAAGAAAGGATGATCTGACCTCATTTTTTGTGACTGATGATGAAAGATTCAGAGGCAGATTGCAGGTGGATCAGAACACTGGATCTCTCACCATCAGAAGCACCAGAATCAGACTCTCAGGACAATATAAACTCACCATCTCCAGAGAAAAGACTAGATCCAAGATATTTAATGTTACTTTCTTTGGTAAGTATCTCAAGTCTTTCAATATAATAGTCATCTTGGATACATTAGCATTGTGTTAATTTGTTTATTTTCAATTAATTTGTTTATTATCAGATGATCTCTGTGAACCAATGAATCATGCAGATTCACTGAGATCGCCCCCTAGTGTGAACCACTGAACAAGTGTCTATTGGTTTTACCTGATCTGATAAGTTTATATATTTGTACACATTTTAACTTGACATTAGTGTAATTTAAAAAAAATAGTATATAGTTATTCTCTTATTGGCCTCCATTCATGAAAAAAAGAAGAAAAAAAAACAAGCCCTGAAAATTGATAAAAGAACACATTGTACGGACAGTTGAAATGAATTCTTATTCGATGATAAGTTAATTGCATTTGATAAATTTTACCTGCAATAGATTATTTGCAATTGGTTTGTAAAAGGAGTTCCCTTTCAGTCGGTCACGTTCGACGTACGTCAGTAGTGACCGACGAATTGGGATATCGCTAGAGAGCCCTATCAGCTTTGAGTAAACTAAAACAAGCCAATGGAATTGGCGTGCGATATTTGCATAATGCGCACCGCCTCCGACAGGTGTATATAAATAGGAAGCAGATGCAATCGCACTCTGTCTTTCGCTTCGGAGCCAACAGTTGGTGTCCAGCTTCAGACTTCACAAGAGTGAAACTAAACAGCCTTGGAGATTCAGCGTCTGTTTGTGTTGGCGTTAAGGCACAACAGCGAGGTCGCGAGCTTCCCGGGGAGCCTGAGCTTAAGCTCTCAACTGCTGTTTTAACAGCAACTGAATTCCCATATAAAACGCAGTTGTCTGTTGCGATTTGGGCTGGTTCCTCCCGGTGTGTTCGGGGAGTGGTGTACCTGAACACATCGCGTCACTCCCTGTGTGCTTCAGCACGAGAGAGCTGACTCTTCCCCTTCTAAAAGAGCTTCACAGACAGACACTGCGTCTTTTTCAAGACGTCATTCTGTCTGTGCGTTTCTGGAGGCGGTCGTTTCCTATCCTCACTGACGGCCACAATCACTTTCTCTCATGTCTGCTTAGCGTGCTGAGACTGTGTTTGTGGGTGGTTCATATTCTCTTATGAGAATATGCCCACGTCGGCGCGTTGTTTGTCTCGCCTTTCTCGTAAGGGCTTGAGCGTTCAGCGCGCCGTGTGCCGTCGAGCTGCCGGCTGACAGCGCGCGTTGCCATGGAAACCCTGCGCGTCGTCTGGCGCTCTAGATGCACGGTCGAGACTCGAGCGCCTTTAATGAGGTGGAGTCCCCTCACTTATTCCCCGACCTAGTTTATTTTTCTGAATAAGAAAAATACTACTTTGGTTAATAAGCCTGGGTGACCAGAGGATCACAGTGGGGCTATACCTGCCGAGCCATTCTCCGTGGGCCCCCCACTCCTCTAGTGCATTGCAAACATGTTGTGATTATGTCCGTGGGTGGTTCATGTTTAATAAAACATGGCCACGTCGGCGCCCAGTGCGCCGTGTGTCGTCCAGTTGGACGGCCACGTTCACTGTCCAACATGGCTGGTAGCTTCTGCTTGGATTGCTGGTCCTTCTCATGAGGGACCTAGCGTCTTAGTCGGAGCTCCAGCAGAGGATCAGATGTCGACTGCTACATTGGAGAGAGTATTGTTGGGCTCTGAAAATGAAGATGATGCTGAGCGTCCCACAGTCGTGAAGTGCTCATGCTGAATCAGATTCAGACTTGACAACCATGCTTTCCCGGGCCCCTGGGGGCGTTGTGTGACGCGCACTCGCCTTGCCCCGCCCCCTGTGCCCGGACGTGCATGGAAAAACTTGGCAGTTTTGTAGCCTCTTTGGTGTTAAATATGGAACGCCAAGGGGGCCATAATCTGCATTACAAGTTTTTTCTCTCTCACTACCCTTTAGGGTGGGGTCGCAGTGCTACGGGCACACCACCTCTGCCCTGCATGGGTCTTGGCCCCCGGCAAGTCCGTGGTAGGCCAAAGCACTCATTGCATGTGGGTAGTTCTGAGTCAGGGTTGAGCTACGCATGATGCAGGTCATAGCGCAGGCCTCTGGCCAGACAATGTCCACCATGGTGGTCCAGAAACACCCCTGGCTAGTCTTGTTGGGATGTGTCATCGTCAAGTACACTTTCTCGATGTGCTCATCTCACAAGCTGGCCTAAAACCCAGCCCGCTCTCCCCGCAGCCAACCCAGTTGGTTAGCAGGAGGTGGTCCTGGGGATATGGTGACCTGCAGCTGAAGTAAACAGTTCTTTCCCCGGAGGAGGGCCGGGTGGAGATTTCTGGTCTGTTCCGCCGCTGGCTCTCCGGAGTCCAGCGGTACCCACGAATAGAACTGTTATCTGATCCTCCAGGTCCCAAGAGGGTGTGGCTGGTAGTGTGCAAGGCCTCCCCTTGCCACTCTCAGCCCTCTCTCACTTCACCAGCAGGTTCCAGTGTGGTGGTTCAGGCCGCACCCCATGTGCCGTCTCCCATTCACACTGCTACCTCGCAGAGTCTGACCACACTCCGGGCCGCTCCCATGCCGTCCGAGTCGGGTCCCCGTACTCTGCTTGCGGCTGTCAGCGTGCGAGGCCCTGCCTTGTCACGCGCAGCCCCCCCTCACATCGCCAGCAGGTGGCAGTGTGATGGTGCAGGCCGGTCCCCTTACTCTGCCTCGCTGCCCCACCCCCGGTGCATCTGTGGTGCCTTTGGTCCCGCTGGCTCGGTGTCTGGAAGCGTGGATAGCGCTCCCCAGCCTGTCCAGCTGGCTCATTCGTACCATCAGACTCGGCTATGCGATTCAGTTCGCCCGGCGTCCCCCGGTTTTCAGGGGTGTCCACTACACTCAGGTGTCACTGGACAACGCACCTGTTCTCCGGGCGGAGATTGCTGTCCTCCTGGCGAAGGATGCAATCGAGCCGGTCCCTCCAGCCGATATGAAGTCAGGGTTTTACAGCCCCCTACTTCATTGTACCAAAAAGGGCGGCGGGCTATGGCCAATCCTGGATCTGTGCGTCTTGAACCGGTACCTTTACAAGTTGCCGTTCAAGGTGCGCAGAAGCGCGTTTTCGAATGCGTCCGTCCCCGGGATTGGTTTGCAGCGATCGACCTGAAGGACGCGTACTTTCATGTCTCGATTCTGCCTCGCCACAGACCCTTTCTACGGTTTGCGTTCGAGGGTCGAGCATATCAGTACAAAGTCCTACCCTTCGGGCTGGCCCTGTCGCCCCGCGTCTTCACGAAGGTTGCGGAGGCGGCCATTGTTCCCCTCAAGGAACAAGGCGTTCGTATTCTCAACTACCTCGACGACTGGTTGATCCTGGCCAGCTCGCGAGCGCAGTTGTGCGAACACAGGGATATGGTTTTAGCTCACCTCAGCCGGTTGGGGCTTCGGGTCAACTGGGACAAGAGCAACTCTCCCCCGGGCAGAGGATCTCTTGTCTCGGTCTCGAGCTAGACTCGGTCGCCCGGACTGCGCGCCTCACCGAGGAACGCATCCAGTCGGTGTTGACCTGCCTGAGCACGCTCAAGCGCAGGACAGCGGCCCCACTGAAAGTATTTCAGAGGCTCCTGGGGCATATGGCATCTGCAGCCGCGGTAACGCCGCTCGGATTGCTCCATATGAGGCCGCTTCAACACTGGCTCCGTGGCCGGGTCCCGAGATGGGCGTGGCAGCGTGGCACGCTCCGTGTCCCCGTGACACCGAGCTGCCGTCGCACCCTCATCCGGTGGTCGGATCCTTCGTTCCTGCGGGCCGGAGTACCCCTCGAACAAGTGTCCAGGCATGCTGTGGTCTCCACAGACGCCTCTGCCACGGGATGGGGGGCCACGTACAACGGGCATGCAGTGTCGGGTCTTTGGACGGGGCCTCAGCTGCATTGGCATATCAATTGCCTGGAGTTGCTAGCAGTACGTCTTGCACTGAGCCGCTTCAAGGAGCTGCTGTCAGACAAGCACGTACTGGTCCGCTCGGACAGCTCTGCAGCCGTTGCGTACATCAACCATCAAGGTGGTCTACGCTCCCGTCGCATGTCGCAACTCGCCCGCCATCTCTTGTTGTGGAGTCAGAAGCATCTGAGGTCCCTTCGGGCCACTCATGTCCCAGGTGTGCTCAACCGTGCAGCCGACGAGCTGTCACGGCAGCCTCCACTTGTCCACTTGCGGGCGAGTGGCGGCTCCACCCCCAGGCGGTTCAGCTGATTTGGCAGCATTTTCGGCGAGGCCCAGGTAGACCTGTTTGCCTCCCCAGAAACTGCCCACTGCCAGTGGTTCTATTCCCTGACCGGCGGCACGCTCGGCACGGATGCCCTGGCACACAGCTGGCCCCAGGGTCTGCGCAAATATGCGTTTCCCCCAGTGAGCCTTCTCGCACAACTCTTGTGCAAGGTCAGGGAGGACGGGGAGCAGGTCTTGTTAGTGGCGCCGTACTGGCCCACTCGGACCTGGTTCTCGGACCTCACACTCCTCGCAACAGCCCCTCCCTGGCCGATTCCTCTGAGGAAGGACCTCCTGACTCAGAGACGGGGCACCCTATGGCACCCGCATCCCGACCTGTGGAACCTCCACGTGTGGTCCCTGGATGGGATGCGGAGGTTCTGAGTGATCTCCCGCAAGTGGTCGTAGACACCATCACTTCCGCTAGAGCTCCCTCTACTCGGAGCCTCTATGCGCTGAAGTGGAACCTATTCATTGAATGGTGCGCCTCTCGCCGAGAGGACCCCCGATTATGCTCGGTCAGATCCGTGCTTTCCTTCCTGCAAGAAGGGCTGGAGCGAAGGCTGTCTCCCTCCACCCTGAAGGTGTATGTTGCCGCTATCGCTGCACATCACCACGCAGTTGAGGGTAAGTCCCTGGGGAAACACGATCTGATCGTCAGGTTCCTGAGGGGGGCAAGGAGACTGAATCCTCGCCCTTCCTCCGTACCCTCTTGGGATCTGACCCTGGTTCTCACAGCTCTCCGGGGTCATCCCTTTGAGCCTTGCAATCAGTCAACCTGAAACTAATGTCTCTTAAAACGGTTCTTCTGGTTGCATTGGCTTCCCTTAAGAGGGTAGGGGATCTGCATGCATTTTCGGTCGACGAAGCGTGCCTAGAATTCGGGCCCGGTGATTCTCACGTCATCCTGAGACCCCGGCCTGGATATATGCCCAAGGTTCCTACCACTTCCTTCAGAGATCAGGTAGTGAACCTGCAAGCGCTGCCTTCGGAGGAGGCAGACCCAGCCCTAGCTTTGCTCTGTCCCGTCCGCGCTCTGCGTGTGTACGTGGACAGAACGCGAAGCTTCAGGACCTCAGATCAGCTCTTCGTCTGTTACGGAGGCCAGCAGAAGGGAAAGGCTGTCTCCAAGCAGAGGATGGCCCACTGGATAGTGGATGCCATCGCCTTGGCGTACGATTCCCAAGGCGTGCCTTGCCTGCTTGGGTTGAGAGCCCACTCCACCAGAGGAGTGGCCTCTTCCTGGGCGCTGGCTCAGGGCGCCTCGCTGACAGATATCTGTAGAGCTGCGGGCTGGGCGACACCTAACACGTTCGCTAGGTTTTATAGCCTACGTGTAGAGCCGGTATCTTCCCGTGTACTCGCTTCCACTAGCCGGTAGACGCGTTGAACCCGCTCTAAGTGTCGGCTTGCAATGCCATTCCCACCCCCTGGGCCGGATACGTGCATATTTTTTACTCCAGTCGTGTTCCCCGCTTGGCGAACCCTGTCGAGTTCCTCCGCCTCCCCCTTCGGCTCGGACATTGCGGAGTGTCTGATGCCAGGCCTACATCCGTCACCGACGTTGTCTGTTGGCTGGGTTCCATATGTCGTGACTCCTCTACGTGAGCGGTCCCATATGTGTAATTGTCCATGGTTTAAAACTCCCTACGGCGAGTCCGTGTCTTTCCCTTAGCAGAGCCAGCTCTGCTGTCACCTGTCAGATGAGTCTCCCCCTACCCAGGTGGAGCCATCCCAGGGACTCCATATGCGTACTGCCCCCCCGGGCCAGTCCATATGTGTATTCTCCACGTAAACTCCTCCCCCATTGGGTAGGTAGTGGCCTCCGCAGCATCCCCTACGGGTTCGCTTCCCCAGTGTAGTCTAGTTTACTTAGTGGGTATGTCGGAACAGCAGTAGACTCTCTCGGCGTAAGCTCGCCCCCTTCACCGTCCCAATTGGTGCGACGGGTGGCTAGAGCTTGCACTGGGCACTGGAAGGGGTTTCGTAACTGTGGCGCTTTATTTGGGATCCCAATTCGTCGGTCACTACTGACGTACGTCGAACGTGACCGACTGAAAGGGAACGTCTCGGTTACGTATGTAACCCTCGTTCCCTGAAGGAGGGAACGGAGACGTACGTCCCGTCGCCACAGTTTCTGTACCCTCGCTGTTGTGCGGACATCAGTTGTCTCCTCAGCGAAAAACAGAGTGCGATTGCATCTGCTTCCTATTTATATACACCTGTCGGAGGCGGTGCGCATTATGCAAATATCGCACGCCAATTCCATTGGCTTGTTTTAGTTCACTCGAAGCTGATAGGGCTCTCTAGCGATATCCCAATTCGTTGGTCACTACTGACGTACGTCTCCGTTCCCTCCTTCAGGGAACAAGGGTTACATACGTAACCGAGACGTTTTTATGCATGTTTGGCCTGGGATTTTGTTGCATTTACAGTGTACTGACCAGCAGGGGTCACCAGCATGTGGCGTTTTGAACACTTTGAAACAGTGAATCATTTTGCGAAGCAGTTGGTTCAACTAATTCGAAGCTTTGAAAAGTTTTGTTTCTCCCATCATTACTTCTGACTTGGCTAGAACAGAAATTTGAATATGAATACATAAGGTCAGTGAAACACTAATCACCATTACAGTAAATTCAAAACAATTACTTGTCATGGTTAAAGACAACTTTATAATGTGCATTCATAGTAAAACAAGAGCAGTAAATTACTGAGGTCAGCATCATTTTGCTGTTGATTAACAGTTATTCATAAGAAAATGATCCAGCATGGATTAATTTTACTGTAAATTTTTGACTACAGTTATTTATTGTAAAATAATACTCTTTAATCCTGCATATTCCTTCCAATGTTTTACAGTGTAAAACATTACAGTGTACAGTGTTCCAATGTCCTTTTTCAGAATAATTAGTGTGATGTTGTTTTAGGGTGAGTTCACACTTGGCATGTTTGGTCCTATTAAAATGAACCCTGGTGCGACTGCTCGGTTAGTGCGGTTCATTTGAACATATGTGAACGCTGTCATCTAAACCCTGATGCGCACCAAACAAGCGGACCAAACGAACTCTGGTGAGGTTTGAATGATAAATAAATGCAACACAGACCAAAGACATGTAAACAAACCAAAAACAGGAAGATGAGACCCTAAAAAGGACAGAATCCTCACGCTTGTCATTTTTGTCTTGTCATAGTCGAGAGTTTGCCCATGACAGGCATCAGACGCGCGTCTCCTCTCAGCAGATCGTTTGTGTGTGACGGATGGATTCCCGTCGCTGTTTTGACTACTTTGCACATTTTATAAGCTCATCAAGAATTCCCAGCTGGCCAAAATACCATCACATGCAGGCTACACACCGCTACGCACACACAACGAGCACATTTACATTACAGTTCGCTAAGTTCCGTCTCAAAATAGGCAATACTTCATAAAATCCGACCAATCACGTTGCGAATGTATCCCTATGCTTTTAGGTTCGGTATCTTTTGGTTCTGTGATAAAATCTGAACGCTGATCAGACCAGGACTAAATGGTTTTTTTTTTTCTTTTTTGGCCCTGACCAAATGAACCAAATGAACCGAACTACAAGTGTGAACGCACCCTTAAACAAGGTTAAAAGTATCCTTATCATGGTGAATAAAGGGCTTAAAAACAGGATAACCCAACATCCCACACAGCAAGTGATCTTGGCCCAAACTAAAAATCTATTAACATTATCTAAAGCAAAAGTTTTAAACCCAATGATCAAAGAGCTCAACTAAAGCAAACGCTGACCACCATAATGATGACTTCAAACTTTGTTATTTTCAATAAAACATCAACATAGAAACCTTTTTAAATTCTCAATAAGAACTTTAGTATGACAGAAATAAAGTCTGCTTTGTAAAACGTGAAGATGCTGAGATCTTGACAGATCAGCTGTAGCTGACAGGCAATGATTGTTGTTTGTTTTGTTTTTTACAGTAGATAAGGCTCAGGTGTGGCTCAGTTTTGGGGTTTCGTGTTTATTTAAGGCTGAGAATCTGTTATGGGCCATGTGTGGCCCTTGTCTTTAATCCAGATCTGTGCCACTATAGGGCTGTGATTATTTTCAGCATGTGGGCCGAGGGAAAGGGGGCTGTGTAGACTGGTGGCATGGGGGTTTATAAGTTAATCTCTCTCTGATAATCCGTTTCTGTTTGTTTCAGGTGTGGTTGGTGAGACAAATGGAGTGAAGTCAGTGTCAGTGATGGAGGGAAATTCTGTTACTCTAAACACTGATGCTGAAATACATACAGATGATCTGATAGTGTGGAGGTTTGGAGATAAAGGCATCCTCCTAGCTAAAATTTATGTAGAGACTAATGAGACCTCATTAAATTGTGCTGATGAGAGATTCAGAGACAGACTGAAGTTGGATCAGACTGGATCTCTGACCATCACAAACACCAGAACCACAGACTCTGGACTTTATGAACTACAGATCAGAGGCAGTCAGAGCTCACACAAGACATTTTTCCTTTCTGTCAGTGGTGAGTACTGTAACTCCAAATGTCTTATAGAGCATGTCTTTAATGCAATTACACATACAGTAAACTTAGATAAATGCACTTTTAGATACACTTTAGATAAAAAAAAAAGTTGCCTGGATGTGAAGTTTGTGAATGATTTACAAATTTAACAGTATTTTAAGGGTTAGATACAAACTGACTTTTTGACACTGGACAGAAAACTCCTTAAAGTAGAAATTGAAGCAAAATATTTTACTTGCTTAAATTCTGATCATGATGAGTGATCATATCAATATGGTCTTTAGTACACAACAGTTGTCAAAGACACATTCACTCACACTAATGACTGTCTTTATCATTACAGTATCAGATCTTCACTCAGGTTAAATAGTGTTAATGTTTATAGTGTTTGTTATAGATCAGACACATTCATACTAATAACTATTTCTCTTTTTCTTTACAGATTCAGATCTGTCTTCATGGGCTGTAGCAGGAATATGTGTTGTTCTTTCTGTTTTTTTGACTGTGACTATAACTGCTCGATTTTGTTACTGTCGCTGGAGAATGGGTAAGTAGCTGTTACTTCAAGAGAAAAACTGAACATTATTATGCTACTGTAGAATCTAAAAGTATAATTTTCAGTCATAATTTCTACTTTTTTTTAACCACAAATTCTGCTTGTGATTGATTTAGTGCAAAAAATTAATGAAGTTTTTAAATGTCCAGTATTGAGTTTATGAGCATTCTGTCATTGATACTGTAATGATATATATCGGGGGTGGATAGCCTTGGTCCTGGAGAGCCTCAGTCCTGCAGAGTTCAGCTCCAAACCTAATAAAAACTCACCTGCCTGTAGCTTTCTGGCAACCTTTCAAACCTTGATTAGCTTGTTTAGGTGTGTTTGATTAGGGTTGGAGCTGAACTCTGCAGGACTGTGGCTATCCCAGACCAAGGTTAGCCACCCCTGATATATATTATTATTACACGGTTCTCACAAAATATTGGAATCTACAAACCCGATTCCAAAAAGGTTGGGACACTGTACAAATTGTGAAATAAAAAAAGGAATGCAATAATTTACAAATCTCATAAACTTATATTTTATTCACAATAGAATATAGATAACATATCAGATGTTGAAAGTGAGACATTTTGAAATGTAATGCCAAATATTGGCTCATTTTGGATTTCATGAGAGCTACACATTCCAAAAAAGTTGGGACAGTTAGCAATAAGAGGCTGGAAAAGTTAAATGTACATATAAGGAACAGCTGGAGGACCAATTTGCAACTTATAAGGTCAATTGGCAACATGATTGGGTATAAAAAGAGCCTCTCAGAGTGGCAGTGTCTCTCAGAAGTCAAGATGGGCAGAGGATCACCAATTCCCCCAATGCTGTGGCGAAAAATAGTGGAGCAATATCAGAAAGGAGTTTCTCAGAGAAAAATTGCAAAGAGTTTTATCATCATCTACAGTGCATAATATCATCCAAAGATTCTGAGAATCTGGAACAATCTCTGTGCGTAAGAGTCAAGGCCGGAAAACCATACTGGATGCCCGTGATCTTCGGGCCCTTAGACGGCACTGCATCACATACAGGAATGCTACTGTAATGGAAATCACAACATGGGTTCAGGAATACTTCCAGAAAACATTGTCGGTGAACACAATCCACCGTGCCATTCAACGTTGCCGGCTAAAACTCTATAGGTCAAAAAAGAAGCCATATCTAAACATGATCCAGAAGCGCAGGTGTTTTCTCTGGGCCAAGGCTCATTTAAAATGGACTGTGGCAAAGTGGAAAACTGTTCTGTGGTCAGACGAATCAATTTTTGAAGTTCTTTTTGGAAAACTGGGACGCCATGTCATCCGGACTAAAGAGGACAAGGACAACCCAAGTTAGTTATCAGCGCTCAGTTCAGAAGCCCGCATCTCTTATGGTATGGGGTTGCATGAGTGCTTGTGGCATGGGCAGCTTACACATCTGGAAAGGCACCATCAATGCTGAAAGGTATATCCAAGTTCTAGAACAACATATGCTCCCATCCAGGCGTCGTCTCTTTCAGGGAAGACCTTGCATTTTCCAACATGACAATTCCAGACCACATACTGCATCAATTACAACATCATGGCTGCGTAGAAGAAGGATCCGGGTACTGAAATGGCCAGCCTGCAGTCCAGATCTTTCACCCTTAGAAAACATTTGGCGCATCATAAAGAGGAAGATGTGACAAAGAAGACCTAAGACAGTTGAGCAACTAGAAGCCTGTGTTAGACAAGAATGGGACAACATTCTTATTCCTAAACTTGAGCAACTTGTCTCCTCAGTCCCCAGACGTTTGCAGACTGTTATAAAAGTCAAGTCAAGTCAAGTCAAATTTATTTATATAGCGCTTTTTACAATTGGTAATTGTTTCAAAGCAGCTTTACATATTAGAAGCACAGAAAAAAGAGAAGTGGTTAAAAATAAGCTGTACAAGCAAGCGTGGTAATATGTAACATATACAAGATGGTGCTACATTAAGCCAATGTCGGCTTACTCCCAGGGGTGGAAAAAAACCCCTAGGAGAAAAACCCAGCGTGCTAACACTGGGAAAAAAGTTATAGGAGGGAAAAAACCCCTTGGAAGATATATATAATATATGTAAATGGATATGGAGATCAAAATCTGAATTATACATTTTTATTATAGAGATTAAAAATAGATTATATATAAATATATGTAAGCGGATACGGAGATTAAAAATCTGAATTATAGATGCAGCCAGAACTGGATCTGTAGGCCCATTGTCTCATGGGCTACGTTGTAGTCAGGTCCAGACACAGGTTCTCCATCTGATCTGGATACGGCCTGGATCCAGCACCCGGCAAACCTCAGGATAAGCAGAGAGACTGATATTAGCGTAGATGCCATTCTTATTCTGATGTACAGGTATATCTAGTGTTATAGGAAATGTTCTCGGTTCCGGCCGACCTAATTATTGCAGCGTAACAATCCATTAACGGATTTGAAAAATGTTAATGTATTGATAATGTGTTATGTGTATGCAAGAGCAAAGAGATGTGTTTTTAGTCTAGATTTAAACTGACAGAGTGTGTCTGCTTCCCGAACAATGCTAGGAAGATTGTTCCAGAGTTTAGGTGCTAAATAGGAAAAGGTTCTGCCGCCTTCAGTTGATTTTGATATTCTGGGTATTATCAACTGGCCTGAATTCTGAGATCGCAATAGACGTGAAGGACTATAATGCACCAAGAGCTCGCTTAGATACTGGGGAGCTAAACCATTTAGAGCTTTATAAGTAAGTAGCAAGATTTTAAAATCTATACGATGTTTAATAGGGAGCCAATGTAATGTTGACAGAACTGGGCTAATATGGTCATACTTTCTGGTTCTAGTAAGAACTCTAGCTGCTGCATTTTGGACCAACTGTAGTCTGTTTAAAAGCCGAGCAGAACAACCACCCAGTAGAGCGTTACAGTAATCTAGTCTTGAGGTCATGAATGCATGAACCAACTGTTCCGCATTTGTCATTGAGAGCATATGTCGTAATTTAGATATATTTTTTAGATGGAAGAAGGCGGTTTTACAGATACTAGAAACATGACTTTCAAATGAAAGATTGGTATCAAAGAGCACACCCAGGTTCCTAACTGAGGATGAAGATTTAATGGAGCACCCATCAAGTGTTAGAGAGTATTCAAGGTTTTTTCGTGAGGAAGTTTTTGGTCCAAAGATTAGGATATCAGTTTTTCTGAGTTTAATAATAAGAAATTTCTTGTCATCCAGTTTTTAATGTCAGCTATGCATTCTGTTAGTTTTGTGAATTTGTAGGTTTCGTCAAGACGCGAGGAAATATAGAGCTGAGTATCGTCAGCGTAGCAGTGAAAACTAACACCATGCTTCCTAATTATCTCTCCTAAGGGCAGCATGTACAGAGTGAAAAGCAACGGTCCTAGTACTGAGCCTTGTGGTACTCCGTATTGAACTTGTGATCGATACGACATCTCTTCATTAACTACTACAGACTGATAACGGTCAGATAAGTAAGATTTGAACCATGCCAAAGCAATTCCACTAATGCCAATATAGTTTTCAAGTCTTTTTAAAAGAATGTTGTGATCGATAGTGTCAAAAGCAGCACTGAGATCTAATAACACTAATAGAGAAATACAGCCACGATCGGATGATAAGAGTAGATCGTTTGTAACTCTAACGAGAGCAGTCTCAGTACTATGGTATGGTCTAAATCCTGACTGGAAATCCTCACAGATTCCATTTCTTTCTAAAAAGGAGCACAGTTGTGTTGAAACTGCCTTTTCTAGTATCTTTGACAGAAAAGGTAGATTCGAGATTGGCCTGTAATTTACTAAATCTCTCGGATCTAGTTGAGGTTTTTTAATAAGAGGTTTAATAATAGCCTGCTTAAAAGTTTTTGGCATGTATCCTAGTGTTAAAGATGAATTAATTATATCAAGAAGTGGACCTACAACCTCTGGAAGCATTTCTTTCAGTAGTTTAGTCGGCATTGGGTCTAACATACATGTTGTTGATTTTGATGATATGATAAGTTTAGATAATTCTTCCTCTCCTATAGCGGCGAATGATTCTAGTTTTACCTCAGGGACACTACAGTGCACTGTCTGAAGCGAAACTGTAGACGGTTGCATGTTTATAATTTTCTCTCTAATATTGTCAATCTTGCAAGTAAAGAAGTTCATAAAGTCATTACTGCTGTGCTCTTTGGAAATGTCAGCAGTTGAATCTCTGTTTCTAGTTAATTTAGCCACTGTGTCAAATAAATACCTAGGATTATGTTTGTTTTCTATTAAGAGATTTGAAAAATAAGTAGATCTAGCATTTCTTATAGCCGTTCTGTACTCAATCATTTTTTCTTTCCACGAAAGGCGAAAAACTTCTAGTTTTGTTTTCTTCCAACTACGTTCAGCTTTTCTCACAGCTCGTTTTAGAGCCTGAGTGTGCTCATCATACCACGGCGTTGGATTAGTTTCCTTAATCTTCTTTAGACGTAAAGGAGTGACTGCATCTAATGTGCTGGAAAAGAGAGAGCCAATAGTTTTCTGTTGCAGCATCGAGTTCTTCTAAGTTGTCAGGTATACTAAGGCAATGAAACTGCTTGGGGAGATTATTTATAAAGCAATCTTTAGTGGTAGAAGTGATGGTTCTACCATATTTATGGCTGGGTGGTGGTTTTGTAGCCTTGGCTAACTGTATTATACACGAGACTAAATAATGATCTGATATATCATCGCTCTGCTGTAGAATTTCAACAGCATCAATATCAATTCCATGCGACAGTATTAGATCTAAGGTATGATTACGACAATGAGTGGGTCCTGACACGTGTTGTCTAACTCCAATAGAGTTTAAAATGTCTGCAAATGCCAATCCAAATGCGTCTTTATTATTATCTACATGGATATTAAAATCACCAACAACAAGGACTTTATCCGCAGCCAGTACTAACTCTGATAGAAAATCAAGAGCAAATTCTTTGATAAAGTCAGTATGGTGCCCTGGTGGCCTGTATACAGTAGCCAGCACAAATGTCAACTTACATAATGTTACATAAAGCACCATCACTTCGAAGGAATTATATTTGAAATTCTTTTGAATGATTCTGAATATATTACTATAAATTACAGCAACACCTCCCCCTTTGCCTTTCTGTCAAGGATTGTGTCGATAGTCATAACCTTGAGGACTAGACTCATTTAAAATAATGTAATCGTCTGGTTTTAGCCAGGTTTCTGTCAAACACAGCAAGTCTAGTTTATTGTCTGTGATAATTTCATTTACAATAAGTGCTTTTGAAGAAATAGATCTAATATTCAGTAACCCAAGCTTTATCATTTGTTTATCTGATTTATCTGTGATTTTCATTTTTTGAACATCAATTAAATTTTTACCCTTAAAAGGTTTCGGAAGTTTTTTGTATTTACTAGTTCGAGGTACAGACACAGTCTCTATGTGATAATATCTAGGTGAAAGAGTTTCTATGTGCTGTGAATTATCTGAGTTCTGTGACGTGAGGCGGCTAGCAGACGGTCGGTTTAGCCAGTTTGTCTGCGTCCTGATCTGGGCCCTGGTTTGTCATGTTTCAGCTCTAAGACTATTTGCCAAATTTCTAGATAGAAGAGCAGCACCGTCCCAGGAGGGATGAATACCATCTCTTTTCAACAGATCAGGTCTGCCCCAAAAGCTTTTCCAATTGTCTATGAAACCTATATTATTCTGCGGACACCACTTAGACAGCCAGCCATTAAGTGATGATAACCTGCTAACTATCTCATCACTCCGACGAACAGGAAGAGGGCCAGAACAAATTACTTCTGCTGACATTGAATTTGCGAGTTCACACACCTCTTTAATGTTAATTTTAGTGATCTCCGACTGGCGAAGTCGAACATCATTTGTGCCGACGTGGATAATGATTTTAGAATATTTACGTTTAGCATTAGCCAGCACTTTTAAATTTGCTTTGATGTCAGGTGCTCTGGCCCCCGGCAAACATGTGACTATGGTGGCTGGTGTCTGGTGGTGTTTCTGCTGACAGAAAGAGCTAAGCTATACATGTTGCATTTAATACACATGATAATCGTCGGACATGACTGACCGTGTTTTTGTAGAGTAGTCTGACTCCCCACGCCGTCCGAAAAACTGCATCGCACACGGGACTCGCTAGCTGGATGTCTCGGTCGCTTGCCGGTGCCTGGGGCAAGGGTGATGTGCGGGACGCTGTACCTCACGGTGGATCTATGAATGCCGGGCAGCAAAGTCTCCACAGCTTCCAGATCTGGCGAGGACAGATCAGAATAACATACATCGGATAAATCCGCCATTAGATCGACAAGGAAGGTTAGTTTAGAGGAAAAAATAGACGGTAGCTAGCAGGCTAGCGGGCTATGGCTGACACTAGGTGATTACGCTGGTAGATTACTAGTAATAAATCGTTCCGTTTAGTAATACTATGCAATAGGTTAAGTAATCTAGTGAAAAACAAGAAAGTTATATTATGTGAATAGGAATAAAGAGAAGGATTTAGGATAAACTCCACGAAGCTCCGAGCGTAGGTCAGGCAGCAGGCAGCAGTTCACTCAAGGCCAAAAAGAAGAGGGGATGCCACATAGTGGTAAACATGGCCTTGTGCCAACTTTTTTGAGATGTGTTGATGCCATGAAATTTAAAATCAACTTATTTTTTCCTTAAAATTATACATTTTCTCAGTTTAAACATTTGATATGTCATCTGTGTTGTATTCTGAATAAAATATTGAAATTTAAAACTTCCACATCATTGCATTCTGTTTTTATTCACAATTTGTAGACTGTCCCAACTTTTTTTGGAATCGGGTTTGTAATTGGTCATCGCAAACTCTCTTGTTTCATTTAAATGCAGCTGCTGCCATCTTAGGCCTTCAGTGCAGAGCTGTAGGTCTGTCATGTAGATGAGATGTGACCAGTGTGAAAACCCAGAAAGGGTAAAAAACAAAACAAAACAAAACAAAAAACAACACAGCATGCACTTTAAAAAAAGGTTTCTTTTAACTTAGCTTTTTGAGTTATCTTTTTATATTGACTCAGTTAAATTGTATTTACTTATAATTTTATGTGTTTTTCAACTTGACAAATTTAGTTATTTGAACTTGTAAAGTTTAATTGTAATAATTTAATAAAAATAAAGTGAACTTTCTTTTTTAAGTTTTCAATACAACAACTCATGTTCATTTAACCTAATTTGACTTATTTTCTTAGTAAACCAGATTATTTATTTAATTTAAATTGTTCTTTCATATCAATTGTAAAAAATTCTTTTATTTCAAATGTTTCAGCCCTGTTTCGGATGAGAACTTTTTCATTCACATTTAAATTATTTTCTACTGCAAATAATAATTGATCTGATTTCAGCCACTGAAACATCAACTGCAAACAATTAAATCTTAGCAGAAGATAATTAAACAACTTCAAAAAACAGCTTTACCAGCTTCACTCACTCACTTATTTACAATTAAAAATAATACATTTGTTTGAAGTCACAATTTTGGTGAATAGTGTTTTCTTTAGTTGTGCTCTTGATTTATTGAGTTTTTCAATTAACTTTTCAATTAACTTTTTTTTTTTTTTTTTGCCTGCTTTAACACTGTGTTTAGAAAACACATTTGTTTTGGTAAAGAAAACTAAAATTGAGATAAAGTTGCTTGCTACTTTAATGATATAATGGTATAATTAATGACATAAGCATCATAATGTGTTTTACTTCACTGATTGTTAGAGTTTAGTGTCATTAGTGACTCTAAACTATCTACTGATCTTGTGATACTGCAGTATTTGCTCCAGCAGTGTCATGACAACCTGATCATTTGAAGAACTTTTTTTAAAAAACATGCTGGACAGTAAGTTTTAATCTAAAGCATCATGCAGACACACACTGACAGAGTCAGTGTATGAACCTCAACAATGGTGACAATCAACAAAAAGCTTCATGCTGCAGTGCATTTTGGGTGCACCAATCAAAACTCATCCATGGCTCCCAGCATGCATTGCGGATTATATTTTAGTAGTTGTTTTTTCACCATTGTTGAGGTTATATGATGAGTGTTGATGTGTCAAAATAGCCAATTTAAAATTGTTGCACAAAAAATGTGTCAGATATTCTCAGTTTGTTCCAGCTAAATTTGTTTAGTTAAAAGAAAATATGTTTGTATTGTTACGAACTCAAAGTGTCTAGGGGTTATGGAGAACGTAACAAAAGTAAAAATGTGTGTTAAATAAATGAACGAATGAGAAATTTCCTTTTCCTTTATCCCAGCTCTTCTCACTTTTTAAATTGATAATTCTCATAAAGGTTCACACAAATCCCCTCTATTTAACACCATAATTTGAAAGAACACCGAACCAAAAATATACTTAAATTGATTTTATTGTTCAGGGCTTAACAAAAGCCAATGAATATAAATTATATACAAATGTCAGGGTAAATAAACTTAAACAACCAAGGCGTCAGGAGAGAACAAATGCCGAAAACAACAAACAAAACAGAAACTTACTTAAGGTTAACAAAGTAACTTCCCTGCCTAAAATAAAATAAAACTAAAGACAATATTCTTACCTCTCTCCCTGACTAACGAAAAACAAGTGAAAAATTTAGAAGGGGTATAAACCCAAATAAATCGGCGCCCATCTCCCTACACAGTTTGACAGAGCCAGACTCGCACATCAACAGTAACGTCATTGTAACCACACTTTAGGTTTACATTTCACCAATTGCTTAATAGCAAATACAACAGCAACATCTCTGGGATAGCGGATAAGGAAACTCTAGTGAGCTGTGCCTCTCTGCTGCTTTATATCTGCAGCACGCCGTATAGCAGGTAAGCCACGCTGCCGCTAATTGGCATCAGCTGCGGATGATTTGAAGTGCTGCTTAGCAGAGAGAGAGAGAGAGAGAGAGAGAAAAAACAAGGGAGAAGAGAACACTACAAGGACATCCAAAACATACACAATTACGTAATGGAACGTTAATTCTCAGAAACAACTTAGGAAAGAAATAAATTCAAGCTAATCTGTAATAAGTGAAGCTGGTAAAGCTGTTTTTGGAGTTGTTTAATGCATCCTCTGCTCAGATCTTGAGAAATGTAATTAATTTGATTTGGATCTGTTTCAGTGGTTGAAATCAGATCAATTAATATTTGCAGTGAATTGAATTTAAATGGGAATTCTCAACTGAAACATGGCTGAAACATTTGAAATAAAATTATATTTCCAACGGACATAAACAAACAATGTAAATAAAATAATTATTTATTTTATTATTAAATTAATAAAATAAGCCACATTAGGTTACATAAACATTAACTTTGGTACTGAAAACTATTGAACCGTAGGTTCAAAAAAATTAATTTGTCAATTTGAAAATACTTATTATTTTAAGTGGACCCACTTTATATTAAGTGGCCTTAATTACTATGTACTTACATTTAAATTAATCCTTTGATACAATGCACTTATTGTGTACATACATGTTTTTACATTGTACTTATATTTTAAAATACCTGCATGTTTTCTGTAATTACATTTATAATTACACTGTTGACCTATCCCTTAACCCTTAACCCTACCCTTAAACCTACCCATACCACCAAAGCTTTCCCTAACCTTACCTGTATCCCACCTCAATAGCAGCAAAAGTGTTTTGCATTCAATATGAACCCAATAAGTACATTGTACTTATTTTTTGATGTAAGTACATAGTAGTTAAGGCCACTTAATATAAAGTGCGACCATTTAAGTAATTAAAACTTAAATAAATAGAATTAATACCTCAAAAAGTACATACGGTCCCTCTCTAAATAGTGTTAAAGTAACACTGAAGCAGAGTTAAAGTTATTGAGATAATTATGAAATTAAGTTATGATTGAGCATTAGTGTTGAACACCTGCTGTTAAAAAGCAGAATCACTGAAGAAAAGAGAAATAAAATAACAACTTCAGCCACAGCCTTCAAATCAACTGAAGATAAAAAAAAAAAACATTAAATCTCTCAAGATCTGATTTTAAACAGCTCCACAAACAGCATTGCCAGCTTCAGTTATTACTAACAAGATTGACTTTATTTTCACATGTCTAAGTTCAAATTGAGAATTAACAGAGGTTTAGATGTTGTTTTATTGGTCAAGAAAAAAGAAAAGAAAATAATTATGCTGCCATCATGGAGATCAGTGCTTGCTTTAGTTGAGCTCTTGACCCTTGACTTTCCATGTTAGATTTTCTTTTGCTACAACTCATAGGATGTTGTAAAGCAGTGAGGTCAATGCTTTACAGTGAGCAGATATTAAGTGAAACATATTTTTTGTAAGTTTATTAATTGTATTCCATATATATTCTAATTTAATTAGTGTAGATTTATCTGTCAGGATAAATAACTATTATCAGGATGATAATAATAATAATAATAATAATAATTATTATTATTATTGTAATTATTATTACAATTTTTTTTACATTTATTATTTATTATTATTATTTTTTTGTTTGTTTGTTTGTTTGTTTGTTTGTTTTTACAAATTACAGCACACTAGGGGTGTGACGAGACCAGTATCTCACGAGACGAGACGAGACTCGAGATTGAGTTCACGAGACGAGACAAGATGGCGAAATACATGACTAGAAAAAATATTCTGCAGGTGTATTTGAAATGTTTTAACTAATCATTTTGTAATGAATGTCATTTCAGTTCTACTTTCTGAGACTGAATTATCATATGCAGTAAAAGACAACAATACTCAAGTAAGGTAAAAGGTTTTGCCACTAACTCAACTGACTGACTTCCCTCCTGTATGATTTCAGTCTCTTCAGATCTTACTGTACATGAATTATGAGCTTCTACAGCTTTTGACCTCCTAACTGAACTCCTCTCCACAATCTGATCACAGAAATAAAAACAGTATAAATAAAAATGGTAACACTTTACAATAAGGTCTCATTTATTAACATTAATGTATTAACCAACATCAACTAACAACAAGCAATATATTTGCTACAGTATTTATTAATCTTTGTTAGTTGATAAAAATAGTCATTCATTGTTAGTTCATGATAGTTCACAGTGCATTAACTAATGTTAACAAATGAAACCTTATTGTTTGTACTAGTAAATAATAAGAAGAGAAAACGTACTCGGTTACTAACGTAACCTCGGTTCCCTGAGATACGGAACGAGTACTGCGTATGGGGAAAGGTCTCCCTTTTTCCCCGCTGCTGAAGCCTTTTTCAATAACGCAGTGTAACTGCATCGTCATTGGTTCACTCATAGACAAGTTGTTGAACCAATGACGGCGCGGCATAGCTGCGCGACCTATGGCGACAAAGCGCGCGAATATTCCCGCCGAAATGGGCGGGGTTAGGGGCTATATAAGCAGGCGTTTCGCCATAGGATTTCAGTGTAATCGACTGAAGCGACGACCCTGAAGCCGCAGCCTCGTGGCACGGCAAGTGACGCAGTACTCGTTCCGTATCTCAGGGAACCGAGGTTACGTTAGTAACCGAGTACGTTCCCTTTCGATACTTCACTCGTACTGCGTATGGGGAACGAATTCAACCACGCCGTGCCACGGCTGGGAACGATACAGCCTGATATTGGACACATGGGAGTGGGTCCAAAAGACAAGCGAGAAGGCAAAGCCTTAATCGAACCCTAGTTACACTTAAGGAAATAATTCCTGGGGTTGTGTGAGGCGGAACTCGCCAGAGGCCGCTTAATCACACTGAAAGAACCCGAGCTTGCAAGGTCGGGACATCGAGATGATAGAATCTGACAAAAGTGGACGGCGAAGACCAGCCGGCCGCCTCACAGATGTCTTGAATGGAAACTCCGTTGGACCAAGCCCACGAGGAAGCCATTCCTCTAGTGGAGTGGGCCCTGACTCCTATGGGGCAGTCTGCACCCAGTGAGGAGTAGCACAGGTTAATAGCGTCCACTATCCAACGGGAAAGGCGCTGTTTTGAGACCGGAGACCCTTTGGTGCGGCCACCAAAACAAACAAAGAGCTGATCCGACTGCCTGAAAGGCTGCGATCGCTCCACATAGGTCCTCAATGCCCTGACTGGGCAGAGTAGCTCTAGCTCTCATTCATCCGCCGAGGGAGGAAGAGCAGAAAGCGAGATGACCTGAGCTCTAAACGGGGTTGAGAGCACCTTAGGAACGTAGCCATGCCTAGGTTTCAGAACGACCTTCGAGTCTCCAGGCCCAAATTCAAGGCATGCAGGGCTCACAGAGAGGGCCTGCAAATCGTGCTAACAGCAGAGCGGTTTTTAGCGTTAGGGGCCTGAGATCGGCTGAACCCATTGGCTCAAAGGGGGCTCCCTTTAAGGCCCTGAGGACCAACGAGAGGTCCCAAGTGGGAACGGTGAGGGGGCGAGGAGGATTCAATCGCCTAGCACCCCTCAGGAAACGGATTATAAGGCCGTTACGTCCCACTGATTGGCCAGCAATGGGAGCATGGAACGCCGCAATGGCTGCTACGTAAACCTTAAGAGTAGAAGGGGTGCGCCCCATTTCCAAGCGTTCTTGGAGGAAAGACAGTATGAAGGATACGTCACTCTCCACAGGGTCTATGTTGCGTGAGGAACACCAATCAACAAAGACTGACCATTTCTGGTCATAGAGGCGTCTCGTGGACGGGGCTCTAGCCTGAGAAATGGTATTTAGGACGTCCCCGGGGAGGCTGGTCGGCTCCCATCGAGGGACCAGAGGTGCAGAGCCCAAAGCTCCGGCTGTGGGTGCCAGATCGTTCTGTTTGCCTGAGAGAGGAGGTCCCGTCTCAGGGGAATCGGCCACGGGGCTCTCAGGGAGAGCTTGAACAGCTCCGAGGACCAAACTTGGTTCCTCCAGAGCGGGGCCACCAGAAGGACTCTGTGTTGGTCTTCTCTGATGCGCCTGATGACCTGAGGGATCAGTGCGATCGGAGGGAAGGCGTAAAGGAGCGTGCTGGGCCATGTATGGGCCAGAGCATCGACTTCCTTCGAGAAAAATGTTGGGCAATGAGAGTTGTCTTCTGAGGCGAAGAGGTCTATCTCTGCCCTCCCGAAGAACTCCCAAATCTTGAGGACCACTTGGGGGTGGAGCATCCACTCGTCGGAGGGGATGTTGCTCCGTGACAACATGTCTGCGCCCAGATTGTTCCTGCCAGGAACATGAGTCGCTCTGAGCGACTGAAGCCTCGGAAGAGCCCATTCCAGAAGACGTTTCGCCAGAGCGCATAAGCGGCTGGACGAGAGACCGCCCTGGTGGTTTAAATATGACACCACTGTCATACTGTCCGATCGGACTAGAACATGACGTCCTGTCAAGTGAGCCTGAAAAGACTGAAGGGCCTTCATCACTGCTAGCATCTCTAGACAGTTGATGTGTAGACGGCTTTCCTCGTGACTCCACGAGCCGAAGGCCGGTCTGCCCTCGCACACAGCGCCCCAACCCGAGTTGGAAGCGTCCGTTGAGAGCACCGTCCTTCGTGAGACCGCCTGTAAGGGTACTCCGCGCTTGAACCACATAGGGTCCATCCAAGGTTTCAGGGCTAGAAGACAGGCCTGATTGACTTTGAGACATAAGCGGCTGTGCCGCCAGGCGCTGGGAGGAACCCGGAACTTCAACCAGTACTGAAGAGGCCGCATCCGAAGAAGGCCGAGCTGCAGCACCGGGGAGGCGGAAGCCATCAGCCCTAGTAGCCTCTGGAAAAACTTCAGAGGGAGACAGGCTTTGTTCTTGATTGAGGCCGTGAGCTGCTGAATCGTTAGAGCACGCTCCGGCGAGACTACTGCCGTCATGCGGACTGAGTCGAAAACTGCCCCTAGAAACGAGATTCGCTGGGTGGGGCACAGCGAGCTCTTGGCTAAGTTGACCCTGAGACCCAGACATTGTAAATGGCTGAGGAGCACGGATCTGTGGTGTTCCAGCTCGGCTCGCGAACGGGCTAGAATGAGCCAGTCGTCGAGATAATTCAGCACCCGGATTCCCATTTGCCTCAGAGGGGAAAGCGCCGCGTCCATGCACTTGGTGAAAGTGCGAGGAGCCAGAGACAGCCCGAAGGGCAGGACCGTATATTGGTACGCCACTCCCTCGTATGCGAATCTCAAGAATCGTCTGTGACGGGGGGCTATCTGGATGTGAAAATACGCATCCTTCAGGTCCAGCGAGCAGAACCAGTCCTCGGGGCAAATGTGCGCGAGGATCTGTTTCAGCGTCAGCATTTTGAACTTCCGTCTCATGAGGGAGTGATTCAAAAGTCTGAGGTCTAGAATGGGTCTGAGACCACCATCCTTCTTGGGGACCAGAAAGTAGCGGCTGTAAAAGCCTGACTCGCTCTCTGTCGGGGAAACTATTTCCACAGCTCCCTTTCTTAGCAACGTCATAACTTCGGCTCGGAGGACATGAGCGTCGTCCGGATTGACCGAGGTTTGAAGCACCCCGCCGAAGCGAGGGGGCCGTCGTGCAAATTGGAGCGAGTAGTCCTGGGTTACGATCCCCATAACCCATTCTGACACATCGGGGATGGCCTGCCAGGCCTCGGCCCGAGTGGCAAGGGGTTGAATGATATCGGGTGACAGACCGCCGTTGAGGGGGTCGTACACCGAGAGGGGTGGAAGAGGAAATTTGCTCTTTTTTAGATGAGGTGAAATATTGTTCGCCGTGAAAACGGCGTTTGGAGTGGGCGCAACAGGTGTGGGCCCAGCTATCACTTGGAGCATGTTTCCCACGCCCGGAATTAAACGAGGCAGAGGGGAAATTACTCGTGGGAGCTTTGGGGGCTGTCCGGTCGCAACGGGACGATCCCCCATCCTCTTCCTTCCTGACGAATCAGGACGACTTCGGAGGCACCGGGTCCAGCACAATCTTGGGCCGGGGTCCCTGGCGTCTCGGGAAGGGAGGGCGCTTCGCAGGGCGCGAGCGCTGGCGATGCTCCTTGGGTGGCGCTGCCTGTGTTGCGGGTGGAGCTGGCTTGTTCTGCTGAGCCGGCGCAGTCCTGGGGCGGCTGGACGCAGAAGCAGAGCTGGAGCGCTTCGGCAAGAAATGCCTCATAGCCTGAGACGATTTCTGCGCAGCAGTAAAGCGCTCGGTGAAGCCGTCCACTGCAGGCCCGAAGAGACCAGAGGGAGAGACCGGGGCGTCTAAGAAGGCCGTCTTATCCAGGTCCTTGATCTCCGTTAGGTTGAGCCACAGGTGGCGCTCCAACACTACCAGGCTGGCCATGGAACGCCCGATGGCCTGGGCCGTAGCCTTCGTGGCTCGCAGGGCAAGGTCGGTGGCACTGCGAAGGTCCTTGAAAGCCGGCGCGTCAATTCCAGACTCGTCCAGCGAGTGGAGGAGTTTGGCCTGGAAGACCTGAAATATGGCCATTGTATGGAGCGCGGAGGCAGCCTGGCCCGCCGAGGTGTAAGCCCGTCCAGCCAAAGTAGAGGTGGTCCGACAGGGCTTGGAAGGAAGGGCCCTCTTGGTCTTCCATCCCACAGCCGCGGGAGGGCAGAGGTGAGCAGCCACCGCTTCGTCTAGGGGTGGCAGGTGCTCGTATCCCTTCTCTTCGGCGCCGTCGACGGCGGTGAGGGCGGAGCGGTGCGTTGTGTGAAGGCGGGCGGAATACGGAGCGCGCCACGACTTCGTGAGCTCCTCGTGGACCTCAGGAAAAAAGGGCGCTGAGCGCTGGCGAGGTGCTTGGCGGCGGCCTGGCAGGAACCACTCGTCCAGGCGGCCGCGAGATGGCTCCTCTGGAGGGGCCCACTCGAGGTCCAGCTCTTCCATGGCTCTGGACAGGATGCGGAAAAAATGCGGATACGGCCATCCATGCCCTGGCCGTGCTCAATGGGCTCCAAGGGAGGCGGGGGAGCGGGGTCATCCGGCTCGCCAGCCCATCCTTCCGCTTCGGAAGCCGCAAGTGACATGGAGTCATCCTGCTCGTCGTCTGTTCCTCCGAATGAGACGAGGTCACTTGCTTCGGCAGAGGGACGCTGCTCAGGGCGAGAGAACAGGACGGGAGAGAGTTCCCTCGGAGGAGAAGGCGAGGCACGCGGGGGCTGGGCCGGCGTGAGCTCGCCTAACTCCGGGCGCTGAGTCGCTCTACCCCGCTGTCTCTTCCTGGCCGGTTTGCGGGAGGAAGGAGACGGGAGGGCGCGAGCGGCGAGATCGCCCTCCGTGAAGAAGGCGACCCGCGAGCGCAGGGAACTGAGACTCATGCACTCGCAGTGCGGGCATGAGTCTCCAGCAAGCGCGCCGTCCGCATGGGGCTTGCCCAGGCAGGCGACACACTCGCTGTGACCGTCGCTATCGTGCAGGGGGCCCTGCACGTAGCACATGAGTGACGGGGCATCGTGAGACGCCGGTGCCGTGAAAACGGCAGTTGGGTGGCTCTTTGTAGAGCGGCGAGGGCCGCGGAAGCTCTTAGAAGCGGTGAAAACCGCTGAAATCGCTCTTTTAGAGCGGCGTTAAGCCGCGGGTGAAGCTCTCAGGCGGCGCGCCGGATGGCGGCAGGGGACGCACAGGAAGCGGCCGGGAGCGGGAAGCGGGAGGCGGCGGCTCGACGACGGCGCAGAAGCTGCAGTCAGTGAGGGCGCCGGCGCTGTCCTCAACCGGCAAGTCCAGGCGAGTCCGCTGCGGGAGCCTCTTCAGACGGCGGCGAGAGCTGTCAGGAAGGCGGCGAGCTTCTTCGGCTTCAGGCGGAGATCAGCGAGGAGAAGTAGAGGTCGTCGCTGAAGGAGAAAACACTGAAATCCTATGGCGAAATGCCTGCTTATATAGCCCCTAACCCCGCCCATTTCGGCGGGAATATTCGCGCGCTTTGTCGCCATAGGTCGCGCAGCTATGCCGCGCCGTCATTGGTTCAACAACTTGTCTATGAGTGAACCAATGACGATGCAGTTACACTGCGTTATTGAAAAAGGCTTCAGCAGCGGGGAACAAGGGAGACCTTTCCCCATACGCAGTACGAGTGAAGTATCGAAAGGGAACTGTTATTCATTTTTATGGTAACACTTTACAATAAGTGCAACCATAATCGCACTCTCTCAATATTCAAAGATCAAATAAGACCAAATTTTGATACAGAGCTGAGAGATGGTTACAACTACACTGCCCAGCCTAAAATAGCTTTCATATTGAGAGATATCTGTATTCATCAGTGAGCCGCTTTCAAAATGCGGGGTATTGAAATCACGTTTGAATGCGCGCGCGCGTTTACTTTCACCTTTAAACGGTCGCGCGTACTCTGTAAATATGGAGCGGCGGCGACCGTTATCCAACTGAATTAAATGTTTTTTTTTTATTTAAATACAAAGCAAAACGACAGTGGAGGCATAATGTAAACGTAGCGGTGGCATATTCTTTCCTAATCATCCTAACACTCTGTCATGGCAACATCACGAGACTACTTGCTACTTACCACGAGATCTCGTCACACCCCTACAGCACACTATTTTGTTTTTATTGTGTACACAAATGAAAGTAATCAGCAGTTTCGGGTAAGGGTTAGTCTTGACTATGCAGCAAACGTTTTAATAATATCCTAAAAAAATGAACTTTACAAATGAATCAATTAAGAATACCCTAGACTACTTGTCAAGAGAATACATATAGCCTGCATGGTTTTTCAAAACTCTGTTAGCATAATTACATGGCATTCACTGCAAAAAAAATAAAAATAATAATAATAATAAAAAAAGAAAAAACATTTAAAAACTTAGTAGTTGTCTCATTTCTAGTCCAAATATCTAAAAAAAAAAAAATTAAATCAAGAAGCATTTTCTAGACAAGTAAAAAATATTGTCTTGTTTTCAGAAAAAAATAAGTAAATTAAGTGAGATTTTGCTAAAATTCTTTTTCTTTTTGCTCACCATTCTCAAGTAAAGAATTTGGAAGTTGAATGGTGCTCTTGTATATGCTAATGATATTAATCAGGGGGTGTTTACAAGGCAGAGATTTTACTCAAAATTTCAAGATCATTTGAGATTTATAGATTTCACATGTGAAAGAGAGGCGCACACTTTTTTTTGGGCGTACGTTTCTTTTTTCGGATTCACACTTACACACAATAGAGAAATTGTCTTAGATCAAATGTAGGACAGTTTCTATGTAACATTTTATAAATGAACCCCCACTTTTACATGACCAACCTTGTAAAACCACATCACGAGAAGAAAGTGTTGCAGCAAACCATTATCTTGAGTGATTTTAAAACCGTGTAGTGCATAAAAAATTGAACTGATGTATTATTTAGACACATACATCAAGAATCAGTGAATCTCAACAATAGTGATAAAAAAGCTTCATGCTGCATGCCAGGTATCATCATAGTACAAAACCCTCATCATGCACTGCAGTATAAATATTATTGTCACCACTGTTGAGGATTGTATGATAATTGTATGATAAGCCTGAGTGTTAATTGTCCAGTTTCAGCATTAATTAAGATGGTATTTGTTTAATGGGATTTTTTTACCCAAAAAGAAAGAGACCTCTTTGTGATCTTTATTTCAATTGGCTTTCAAGCAGAACATTCAAGCTGACCTACTCCTTCAATATTTTAATTCAATAATGTGTAAGTGTTTGCTGTGAAACATTATTGCAGACTTAACAGCAAATTATTTTAAAAAAATAAAAATAAATAAAGGGTCAAGAGCCCAACTAAAGCAAACAATGACAACCATGATGGTGGCATTAATTTTTGATTAATAAAACATCAACATTTAAACCTCTGTTAATTCTCAATAAGATCTTCTGTAGACGTGTGACAGAAATAAATTGAATCTGGTTAGTAATAAGTGAAGCTGGTAATGCTGTTTGTGGAGTTGTTTAATCAGATCTTCAGAGATGTAATGTCTTCTTTTATCTTCAGTAGATTTCATATTTTTCTGTCCTTGTGTTTGAAAGGAACTGTATTGCACCAATTACTACTACGGTGTCAACCGTCTCAGAGAGTCAATTACCACATCTGATATCCAGTGGCCACAAGAGAAATGAAGAGGAGGCCGTTGTACTAAATTGTACTAATTTACTCCTTAAGATGTTGAATATCAATAATCAAATACACCGTGTACATATTTACCATCAAAGCAGATCACAAAATGGCAAATAAAATATACATATAAAGACCGTAGGCCTACGCAAAATAATAAACAAACAAACTGAATTATTTTTACAGATTTGGATTTCAAGGATACAGATGGAGGCTGGTCTCACAAATATTTAGTGTAAACAATGAGTGAAACAGTCTGTGTTGGTCACCACAGTTCTTTAAGACATTCAGATGTCAGGATAGCGATGTGAAGCTGGTCGTTAAGCTGCCATCTCATCCCCTGATGCACGATGAATTGTCAGCGATGAAGATTGCAAAGTCGATGATGTGTACTATTGATTTATCCCGTTGCTGTGTATGACTCAAAATGTGGTTATTCCAGAATCGTCATGAAAGAAACTTCAACGAGAAGTCTGAGACAATATAATCATCATCTGCTGCCAATCGAGATCACAAATATTCTTCCTGAAGTTCACAAAGTGAAATCGCTACAGAAAGAGATCTTAACTAGCATTATTTTGCTGATTTACAGGGAAGACTGCAGGACCTATGCTTTCACTCTGCCGTTCGTGCATTGAAACTGATCCGTTCTCGCGCGATCGTCAAACAAGCCACGCCCTTTAAATTCAATTCAGTGACCAACATAATAGCTGTACAGCCCTTATAATAAAAGAACACAAACTGAACATGGGCTTTTTTACACCTTGTTTCACTTTTCTTCATTGTTTCTGAATGTTAACAGCAGGTGTTCATCAGTGTCTGAATTCACACACATGTTTTCATTCACTCTGTCAAGTGGACTGTATTAGTAAACAAAGGCAATAAGGAATAAGGTTATAGGGTGTGATTTGGAGTATTGACTTTGAACACTAGGGATAGTTCACCCAAAAATGAAAATTTGATGTTTATCTGCTTACCCCCAGGGCATCCAAGATGTAGGTGACTTTGTTTATTCAGTAGAACACAAATGATGATTTTTAACTCCAACCGTTGCCGTCTGTCGGTCAAATAATGCGAGTGAATGGTGACACAATCTATAAGGGTCAAATAAACATGCACAGACAAATCCAAATTAAACCCTGCGGCTCGTGACGACACATTGATGTCCTAAGACACGAAACGATCGGTTTGTGCGTGAAACCGAACAGTATTCATATCATTTTTTACCTCTAAAACGCCACTATTTCCAACTCTGTTCAGCACTCGGTTAGTGATGTCTGGTCGAGGCAATAATCACTTTTGTTTCGCTCTCAGAGATCTCTTTTATAGATGCCATCAATGCGTTTACCTTTCTAGATGTAATTACCGAAATCAAAACAGTCCATAAACTATAAATCCTCACGAAAACTTCAGTCAATCCAGCTCGCGCATCAACCTGAGAGATCAGCCTCCTGTCAAATTTCTCGGTTTCTGAATGGACAGTTTGGCTTTGATTGACAAACGCTAACGTTCGGGCATGATTTATATACCATCGACCTGTCCTAAAACGTTAGCATGCTCGTTAGCACGTCATGTTGATCGATTGCTTGGAGATCGCGTGTTTCTCTGTTCGAGAGTGCATTTCCAGTTCACATTTGTGATAAAACAGTTGATTATTTACGAACGAAAGCTCACAGAAACGCGAAAATGGTCTCATTTGAAAGAAAATATCCTAAGATAAAAGATGATATAGTTTGACTGATTGAAGCCCTTATCAAAAGTGCAGGGGTCGATTTCTCTCTTTTCAAAACTGCGGGGGTCCTGACCCCCCTGTCCCCTGTGTCAACGGCGCCCCTGCATCAATGTGTTGTCACGACTGCAGGGTTTAATTTGGATTTGTCTGTGCATGTTTATTTGACTCTTATCCACCTGTTTCCGCGGGCCGCTACTGTAAAAGAGAACGTGGGTACAACTTCCGGTGAGGCGGCAGAAGCAGCATACCAATGGTATTTAGTGTGCTAATTAGCGAAGAGGCTAAGTGTTTTTTGGATCATTGTTTACTTTGCAAAGTTGCAAATCTTTATGAGAGATGTCGTTACGGCGCTCAGGGACAACATTTCAGTTTAGTACATTTATTAGTTAATAATATCACAATACAATAAACAGTTTTCGTGCCCTTAATTGCCCTTTACTTTACTGACCTTCCACAACAGTGCTACTGCATGACTAGAGCATCCTGACCCTGCAATACATGAACAACCCGCTGTCTGTACTTCACCTGTCACTGATGCACCAAAGCCATATGATGTGATATTTTACTCCTAACGTATCGTGCGTGCCAGAGCCAGTCGCGTTTCCACTCTATGCGATGCTAAAGGCTACTGATGTTTACCATTGCGATAAATACACACGTTTATGGAAAATATCAGAGACTGCTTGAGGGACGAAGACAATTCTTATATGATTATAATCGTGTATTTATTTAGTTTAATGTTTTATCTGTCTCTTCCGTGTGCCTGTTGATTCCTGACAAATGCATATCTTTCACAGATTCACACACTCCGGTTAACTTGTATAACTCATAACTCCTGTTGCCTTCTCAACGTTTGACGCAAGGCCTCATGGGGCGTAGGAAACTTGTGGATAGATTGTGTCACCATTCACTTGCATTATTTGACCGACAGACGGCAACGGTTGGAGTTAAAAATCATCATTTGTGTTCTACTGAAGAAACAAAGTCACATACATCTTGGATGCCCTGGGGGTAAGCAGATAAACATCACATTTTCATTTTTGGGTGAACTATCCCTTTAATAGAAAACAGCATGTTGCTGTTGAAATTTGGCTGTTTTTTTTTCACTGAGGCTAATAATGCTTAAAATGTATATTTGTTATAGTTGTTTTTTTGTATAATAACATGTATGTAACTGAGATGTCCACGCACACTCATGAACACATTTCTGTTCTCTGTTTCTATGTGATGCAGTGACAGGTGAAAAGAAGAAAGTTTCAGTGACAGAGGGAGATGATGTCATTCTACGCACTTATGTTACTAAACTACATAAAGATGATAACGTACAGTGGTGGTATGAAGATGAAGACAATCTCATTGCTGAAATCAAAGGAGAAACCAGTGAGTCACAATATGCTGATGTTGCAAATGAGAGATTTGGTGAAAAATTGATGCTGGATGAGAATACTGGAAATCTCACCATCAGAGACATCAGATTCATTCACTCTGGACTCTATAAACTAAAGATCAGCAGCAACACATGGACCAGACGCATCACCCAATGCAAGAGATTCCTTCTTACCGTCAATAGTGAGTAGATCAAGTATTTTATTGTGTTAATGATCAAGTTCTCAAATGCTCAAAATGAACTAAAATTTTATTTACAGGTCTGTAATTAGGAAAAGCTGATTATTATTGTCCATTTTATTAATATGCATCAGTGTATCGTTGTAAAAACAGACTCATGTACATGACATTTTTACCATATTAAAAAAACAATGTCATCATTCATCTCTTTATTGCAGAACAAGACTGTTGCATACAAAAATATACAGAGGATTTACAACAGTACTCATTGTTATAGCAGCATTAAATGAACGAAATCAAATTATTTCTCCAGGGAATAACATTAAATGAACACATACTTCCGTTTTGTATTTTCAATACACGTTTTACAAATTACACAATCTTAATATATTGCACCAGTTCAGTTTACACTGGCATGATCTAAAATTATCTAAAATCTTCACACCATTAATTATTTGGGGTATTATATGTGGATGTGCTACTTTCAGCATAAAAATAAAGATTTGTTTTTAAAGACAATATTCTTGATATTCCAAATAGGCTAACAGATTTGTGTGGACACACAATCATTGTGATACAACTCTAACCAAGGCAGCTCCAGGAAGGAAATATTAAATAAGGCTATTAAAAGATCCCGATTGTGTAAATTATTGACATAATTCGCATAAAGTTATTAAAGCATTTTCCTGAGAAGTCACCGGCGCAAAGGTAAGACGGAACAACAGATCCACTGCTTTGTGGATAGGCGAAAGTTAACTGATGTCATTGTGAAAAGGGCCTATTGTAATCGTTAGTGTTCTACTTATTATTATTATTATTCCACCAATGAAGTCTATGGCAGCCCATAGAGCCATATGCGGGAAAGTTGTGAAATTTGGCACACTGATAGAGGCCAGTCTCTACTGTGTCCATGGCAAATTTGGAGTCTGTAACTCAATCCCTCTAGCACCACTACCTGTCTAAAATTTCACTCATGTTTATGCTAAAAACTTTTGAATCATAAGTGCTAGAAACAAAATTTTCTGTTTTCCTTTAATACCTTGGCTCAAGATAATTCAATTGCACCCGATTCGATTGACATCATTTTCCATCATGAAAAATTTCCCACCATTTTGAACTATCTGAAAATCTACTTTTTCGAACTCCTCCTTGGCCGTTACTTCGATTCTTATGAAAATTAAACCAGATCATCTTCAGACCATGCTGAAAAAAAGTTATGGAATTCAAGTCGATATAGACATAAGGCTGTATCTCTGCAACGCTATCGTATTCAGACCAGACTTGGTCACAAGCATGACCTGAGGCAAAATATAGCATTTTGGTGCTACTGGTCCATAGATACAAAAAAATGGTTATTTTTGCTTATAACTTCTGATGGGTTTATACAAAAATTTGTTAGATTCAGGGCGACATGACATCAAATGATATCCAATTTTCTCATGTCGGCCATTTTTTATGAACACATTAGCGTATCGCTATGAAACTCAGTATGGGTCATCAGCATGATGCCTTGAAGGAGCCTGAGAAGTTTCAGAACAGCACCACCTATTGGAGAACAAAAAATTCTATGCTTCTAACTTTGGATGTGGTTGACTCATTTTCACCGGGGTCATCTCCTTATGCTGCATTCACACGGGGGTCAACACCAACGCTTGACGGAGGGCGTGTCTGAAGCTTGTGTTGACGTGACCGTTATAGTGATAACAGCCAATCACATTACTTCCCGGTGTTGCACGAGCGCTATTGGCTATCGACTGCTCTAGGGTATTTGCATAGGGCAATCTTATTGGATGACGCCTGCGTTGGCGCTTGAAAAGTTGAGAAATCTTCAACTTCTGCCGCTTGCTACGTGAGTGAAACGACGCGACGGAACCCACAATTCAGTTTGGCAACGCATGACGTCACCCATTCAAAGTAAATGAGAAGCGTTAACGCCGGCGCCCCGTGTGAATGCAGTGTTAAGCCGGGCACACATTAGACTAGCTAAAACATTCTAAGACTGAGCTCAACACACAGCGTTTGTTTCCTGCAACTGAAAAAGATTTAATACACACGGAATTTGAACAACGACTGTAATCGCCAACTGAACACAACTGGCTCTGACTGGATGCGTTTGAGCATGATCAGTCATAACATAAGTATAACTTTACATTCATAATCGGCCTTACAATCATTAAATGTGTCCCCGGCTTTAGACTCCTGAGTCCTTGCTGAGTCCACTGATACTAAATGTGCTAGGTTTCGACATGGTGATTTAGCGATTTCGGATCTTCGAAACCGTTAGTCCGATTGAGACGAAACCAGCATAAGAAAACATGAAGCCTTTGTTGGTTAACAATATGTCTCAGCCCAAATGCCAAAATTTTGATAGAAAGTGGCAAAAAAATCAAATCAAAGTCGTCCATGGGTCATTTTTTATGTTCTTATACATATAAATATCTAAAACTCTGATACGAAATGAGATATTTTCACCAAATTTGACACACACACATGTAAAGACTCATTTTGAGGACACTTAAAAAAATTGGTGGGATTGTGCCTCTTGGTGGCACTTTAATTGAACAAAACATGAATTACCATTAACTACAACACAGTTTTATGATATAAAATGCTATATTTTATGAATGCATTGATGTACCATTACAAAACTCAGTATGTGCCTTCACCATGATGCTCTGAAGTACTCTAAAGGTTTTGAGACAACGCCTCCTTGTGGTCAAACGATATGATATTTAAAAAAATGCTATTTGTTTTATATAAATGTGGCCTATTGTGTAAGACTGGTCCTAATAGATTCCTGAATAGATTTTTCTAACTACACCTAGACCGTTGGTCTAATTGTCACCAAAACTGAATCGTATAATCTTCAGACCTTGCGAGCAAAAAGTTATGGATTTCGTGTTGATAGACAAAACCATTTTCGTATACCACAGCAACTATTTAGAGGTTTGATGCCAAAATGACTCTTGAGGCTGTATCTCTGCAATGCTTTGACATATTGACACCTTTGGTGTTATTGTCACCTCACATATCACAATTATTTGGTCACAGCGCCACCTATTGGTCAAAAGTGATAAACCAGTAAATCTTTATCATCGACTGTATTTATGATTTTTCAGTTGTTTTGATCTAAATGATCTTAATAGGTCTTTACTTGCTCACTGTTCCAGTTGGTCTGATGCTCACGGCCATGTTGGCATGACTTGTTGTGCCGCCTTTGTGCTTGGCCCCGTAATAGCTGCTTGCAGCTATATTTGTGATTGTTATCTATCATTGATTAAACAAAATGCAGATGATTAAATGATTATTACAAGCACATAAAGAATCACAGTATCTTCTCAGTGTTTCTGATATGGTCATCTACAAACTCACAATCTCCTCATTTCTGTTTCTATGTTTTGCTGTTACAGATGAAGAAAAGAAAATGTCAGTGACAGAGGGAGATGATGTCACTCTACCCACTGATGTTACTGCACTACATAGAGATGATAACATACAATGGAGGTATAAAGATGAAGATAATCTCATTGCTGAAATCAAAGGAGGAACATGTGAGACACATGATGTTGCTGATGACATATTTGGTGAAAAACTGATGCTGGATAAGAATACTGGATCTCTCACCATCAGAGACATCAGAATCATTCACTCTGGACTCTATAAACTAAAGATCAGCAGCAACACATGGACCAGATGCATCACCCAATGCAAGAGATTCCTTCTTACCGTCAATAGTGAGTAGATCAAGTATTTTATTGTGTTAATGATCAAGTTCTCAAGTGCTCAGAATTAACTAAAATTTTATTTATGGATCACTCGCCTAAGAGAGAAAGAATGAGCTGTTGCTCCCAGATCTTGATCACTGAAATTCACATTGTATTTGATACAAAACTAACTAGACTAAATCAAAAGGGGGAAAAAATCATAACTAAAACTATATTCATAGTATTTTACTTTCCCCATAGGGAAATATATTTTTTTGAAAATGTATAAATTGTTTAAAATAGTCACAGAGGATGTTGATCAATAGTCTATGCATCATCGGTTTGCATAATTTCAACTTATTTTTTTTAAAGAATACTGATATTTTATTTATTATAGCCTATATTCATTATAATTACATTTTACTTTTTATTTATAATATGCTGCTAATACTAATTAGATTATACTTACTTTTAAATTGTTAATTTAAAATAGTGTTGTCACGGTACCAAAATTCCAGTAGTCAGTACCAATACCATTAAAATTTTACGGTTCTGTGTACAAATTTCGGTACCACAGGAAAATCTCTTTTAAAAACATTAAATATGATGGTGGTGATTATACATATAAATATTTGGAGCATGTGTGTATGTTTGTGTGAGTATATATACCTCTATGAAATAAATTTTGAAATATAAAAAAATAAATAAACAAATGATTAAACATCCATTTTGTAACAGATGTGCATGTTTATTTTAGCCATTCCTTCAGTGAAACGACACACTACAGCCTGTAAAACTATGAAATAAATATCAGTAAATAATGGTAACCAATAAGAAGAAGAAAGTAAGAAAGTTAATTATTATTTTAAAAAAAACTTTCATTTTATATTTCCACACAAAGATGCGTCACACCGTAAAAAAAAAAAAAAATCCTAATTTTACAGAAAATAAATGTATGGTCGTTTTCTTTTCTTTTAATTGTATTTAAGTGATGATTGAATACTTAACACAACAACAACAAAAAATATTTTTAGTGCTATTGACATTTATTTGTAAAAGCCCTTTACAGCCTGCTGAACCTTTTGAATGTTGAAATGTATATAAATAACAGCAATAACCAGTAAATGCTGAAAAGTATTGTTTGTTCATATTATGACTTTAACTAATGTTCACACATACAACATTACTGTAATTGTTACTGATCATTGATTAAAAAAAATGCACATTATTAAATGGTTATTAAAAAAAAAAAAAAAAATTAAGAATCACAGTATCTTCTCAGTGTTTCTGACACTGTGTGTTTCTCTACAAACTCACAATCTCTTCATTTCTGTTATGTGCTGCTGTGCAGATGAAGAGAAGATGCCAGTGAAGAAGGGAGAACCTGCCACCCTGAAGACTAATATTGAATTACAGAAAGATGATCAGATACAGTGGTTGTTTGGAGATGAAAACACTATCATAGCTGAAATAAAAAAAGGGACCATTAAATATGATGGTACTGATGGGAGATTCAGAGACAGACTGCAGCTGGACAACAAGACTGGATCTCTGACCATCACAAACACCACAACTGAACATGCTGGAGATTATAAACTGAAGATCACCAGTGATAAAGGGGGCACAAACAACAGATTCAGAGTTGCTATTTATGGTGAGTAGATGAGCTCTTTGTGAAGAATGATGATGCTTTGAAATGAACACAGATTTACTCTTAACTGAATTTCAACCATTAAAGGAGAACACTATAGTGTTATTAATTTGTCATTTATTTTGTACTGTTCTCAATTTAGCCAATATTATGGTGTACAAAATCTATTGATGCAGTACAGGGAATTACTGTACATATTTATCATTATGTACATGCATAGATAAATATTGTATTTGTATTAAAACCTATTTTGTTTCAATATATTATATAATTAGTATCACATAATTAAAGTGCATGCCACTTGTGTAGTTTGTTCTTGCTGACACACACACACACACACGTTCGTTTTTGTGAAACGTGGGGACATCCCATAGGTGTAATGGTTTTTATACTGTACAAACCGTATTTTCTATCCCCCTACACTACCCCTTCCCTTAAACCTACCCATCACAGGAAACTGTGCACACTTTTACTTTCTCACAAAAACTCATTCTGTATGATTTATAAGCCTTTTGAAAAGTGGGGACATGGGTAATGTCCTCATAAATCACCCTCTCCTTGTAATACCTATGTCATACTCATGTCATTATACACATTTGTGTCCTGATATTTCACAAAAACATGCCCACACACACACACACACACACACACACACACGTGCGCGTACTCTCTGTCTCTTTACATCCAATGGAGCTTTACTGACTTGTTATAAACTCTTATAAATTTCTGTGTTTTTCTTGCTGTGACAGATGAAGCGAAGGAAGTGTCAGTGAAGGAGGGAAAGACTATCACTCTAAACACTGATGATGAAATGCAGAAAAACGATCAGGTATGGTGGCTGTTTGGAGAAGAAAATGCTCTCATAGCTGAAATCAAAGGTGGGACCGGAGAGACATATGGTGGTGCTAATGGGAGATTCAGAGACAGACTGAAACTGGACGGGGAGACTGGATCTCTGACCATCACAAACATCAGGACCACAGATGATGGACTTTATCAAGTATGGATCAACAGAAGCAGCAGCAGAAAGAACAAGTATTTGAGATTCACTGTTTCTGTCAGAGGTGAGTATTTCAAGTCTTTTAATGTAATAATGATCACATTCTTCCTCATATATTCAGTTTTTCTTTTTCTTTTTCAGAACACAAGACGAGCTGGTGGAGTTGGACTTGGACTTTAAGTTAAAGTTAAAGGTGAATTTCTTGCACAGAACTTTTCTGATAGGATGCATTTCACCTCACTCAGCATTGAAAAAAATATTTCAGTGTTACAGTTTTCCTGAATTATCAAATTTAGCTTAGAGTTAGATTTACATCATTGATTACAGCAGCACTGTGATTCTACAGCAGAAGATCAGCTTTATCAATATAATCCAAAGGTTTTATCACAGGAAAAAAAACATCGCTTTCATTTAGACACACAGACATCAAGAATCAGCCTGTGAATCTGACCTGGTGTAAATAGTTAAAGTTTAAGTATTTAATGAATTTGAAGCATTAATGAGTAAAAAAGATAATACATTCAGCAGTTGTGACACAAAGATCACTTGTAACACTGAGAAGATTGTTGCGATATCTTTCTGCAGTGGGTATAGAAAAGACTCACTCTTAGCCCGAATTTTATATTTACTTAAAAATATAATTACAATATACTTAAAATATTTAAGTTTGGTTGCATTACTTATAAAATATAAGTATATTCTACTAATTTGTGGTTGTATTTGAATGTGTTAATAAATGTAAGTTAAATGCACTTAAATTATGAAGTTTTTCTCCTGACCACGCCTCCTACACACTGGTTTGCGGCAGGTAATGATGCCATTTTGTCGTGGTGTGTGTGAATTCAAGGAGCTGTTGATGAGCAGTTGGAACATTTGTTTTGGATGTTCTACAGACATTTTTTCCAAACATTTACCTTTTTATAGTTTTTCACCAAAGGAGAAGATCACAATTTTTAAGTTACCATCATCGAGATCAGGGTTTGTTTTAGTTGAGCTCTTGACCCTTGACTTTTTAATATTAGATTTTGTTTGGGCAGTTTTAACTGCATTAAGACCAACCAGACAAACAAAGAGAAAAGTTGATCAGGTTGTGTTGGTTATGTTTTCACATGATCATTATTTGACCTGAATCACTGAACTCATTTAGAGCCCAATCTAATTTGCTGAGTTAGATTTACATTATTGATTACAGCAGCACTGTGATTCTACAGCGGAAGATCAACTTTTACAATACAATATTTTTTTTTTTTAAAAAGTTGTCCTTATAACAAAACAAAAAAAAAATAAATAAATAAAAAAAAAAAAAAAATATATATATATATATATATATATATATATATATATATTTCTGATAAACAGATCAACTCTGAACATTAGAAAACAAGCTACTAAAAGTCACAGAAAAACAGCAAAATTTAAATAGTAAGAATAAAGAAAATTACTAAGACAATTCAGCTCATAATTTATTCATGCAGCAATGCATGATGGGAGGCATGGATGAATTTTGATTGGTGGCAAGTTAACTTGCTTAGTACATTGAACTTAAATATACTAGGTGTAATAACTACAAAGTAATTAATATTACAAAAAACATTTTAAGTTAAATGAACTCAAATTATTAAGTTAACATTACTTAATTTTTTTAGGGCAACCAGTTTCCTCAAATTTAAGTAAATTCAACTTATCCGGGCTAACAGTGCTCCTTTTTTTTTTTTTTAAATCTCATTTTGTTGCTTTGCAGCCTGAAATGAAGATGGACACAGTTTTTGTTTTATCCAGCTGTATTCAGTGCAACTTTAACATCCAAGTACAAGACATAACACCAACATGTCAGAGAGAGAGAAAAAAAAAACAAAAAAAAAAACAACAATCACTGAGTTGGAATAAGGATCACCCATTGTTGTCAGTATTTAGTTGAAACACCTTTTGCTTTAATTAGAGGCTTTAGTCTGTTGGGATATGTCTCTACTAACTTTGCACATCTAGACTTTGCAATATTTGCCCACTCTCCTTTGCAGAACTGCTCAAGTTCTGTTAAATTTGATGGTGACCATTTGTGGACTGCGGTCTTCAAGTCATTCCACAGATTATCAATGGGGTTTAAGTCTGGGCTCTGACTAGGCCATGCAAAGACATTCACATTTTTGTCCTTTAACCACTATGTGATCAGTTTTGCTGTGTGCTTTGGGTCATTGTCGTGCTGGAAGGTAAACCTTCTTCCCATTGACAACCTTCTGGCAGAGGGCAGCAGATTTTCCTCAAGAATTTGATATTTTGCCCCATCCATTTTTCCTTCTATCCTGACAAGGGCACCAATCCCTGCTGCAGAGAAACACTCCCATAACAGGACAGCTTTACTGTAGGAATGGGTTTATTTGGATGGTGAGCTAGATTTTTTTACCATTTGGAGTTGAGGCCAAATAATTCAATTTTAGTCTCATCTGACCATAACACCTTTTTCCATGTGACCTCAGAATCTTCAAGGTGTGTTTTGGCAAAGCTCAGATGTGACTGCATGTCGCCTTTCTTGAGGAGTGGATTTTTTTCTTGCAACCTCCCATACAAGCCACATTTGTGATATTGTTGTCATATGCACACAATGACCACTCTTTGTCATAAATTCCTGCAACTGCTTCAGAGTTGCTGTAGGCCTCTTGGTTGCCTCTTTGACCAATTTCCTCCTGGCTCTTTCATCCAGTTTGGAGAGTCGTCCTGATCCAGAGAGGGTCTGTGTTGTACCAAATACCTTCCACTTCTTTATGATAGACTTTACTGTGCTTCTAGGCATTTATAAAAACCTTTGAATTTTTTTGTATTCATCTCCTGACTTGTGCCTGTTCACAACTTTATCCCAAAGATCTTTTGACAGTGCCTTAAGTTGCCACACATAGTTGACTGTTTTTTACCAAGGACTGAAATGCTCCATGCAGGATAACTCTTTTAATGCTGAGCTAATCAAAATGACCACAGCTGATCATAGTTGAAAGTCAAATAGATTTGTGTGCCATTGAGAAGGTGATTAGCTACACCTGATTGAGTTTACAAGTCATTTTTAGGAGGGGGTTGATCCTTTTTCCAAATCAGTGATTCTGTTTTTTAATATTTAAATTTTTCTGACATGTTGGTGTTATATCTTTTAATTGGATGTTACAGGTTGCACTGAGTAAATACAGCTGGATAAATTAATACTGTGTCCATCTTCAGTTCAGGCTGCAAAGCAACAAAATGTGATTATTTTAAAGGGGTGATTCTTTTCTATATCCACTGTAAATGAACATGATACAGTAAATGTGTTAAATGATTTTGTACATTGTAAATGCTTCACATGCTTACCTCATATAATCAGTGCATCTTCTCTTTTTAGTTTGTTATTTTCTCTGTATTTTCTGACAGATTCCACAAAAAACAGAGTTAATAAAATCTGATGCCGCTGCTGAATGGAGATTATCTGGGTGTAGTGAATGAAATGACAAAATAAATAAATAAATAAATAAATAGTAATGGTATTGAATCCAATAATGTTGGTTCAACATCATGCTTGAAATCTCAGAAAATAAAACACAACGGACTTAAAGCCACACAGCCTAAAATTAACTGAAGATAAAAGAAGACAATAAATCTCTCAAGCTCTTTTTGAGAATTAACAGAGGTTTAGATGTTGATGTTTTATTGAAAATGTTTGGTCATCGTTTTGGTGGTCAGTGTTTCATTTAGTTGGGCAGTTTGACTCTTGGCTTTTGTTGTCTTTTTTGGGTCTGTGTGTGAGTGTTCCCTATCTCCAGTCTCCTGTATCAGCATCATCTTCCATTCCTACGGATATAAAGGACAGTATTACCTCTCTGCATTCTACTCATCAGTATACTTCAGTATTACTCACCTGCATTACCATTTGACTCTGTTGAACATCAATAAATACCACTGTATGTTTTACTCCTGCTTCCGTGTCCCTGTACTGTAACAGAAGACCGGACCATACCAACTGGATTTCAACATGAGTCGTCCGGATCCGTTTCAAGAGCTCATTGACGCTTTGCGCCGAGCACTCACTGCTATGTCTATCAATGAATATGCCTTGCAGTTTAGAACGCTGGCCGCAGCAAGTGGATGGAACGAGCAAGCTCTCATCACCACCTATCGTCAGGGTCTGGAACCTAGAGTGCAGTTGCATCTCGCTGCATACGAGGATTCCATCGGCCTCGAGCGATTCATCCAACTATCCATCCTCGTAGGTACTCGTATGCAGTCGTGTATCGAAGAACACCAGGGCCAGCCACTCTCCACCATCCTCCTCCGTCGATCCGAACCCGTCAGCCCTCCAGAACCAGCCAGCGAGCCAATGCAAGTTGACAGTTCTCGACTCACTTCCTCCGAACGTCAACGAAGGATTACTCAAAATGTCCCATGTCCCATCCATCCACCTCGTCCCGTGGTGAGTGCTATTATTCCCTCCATTAAGAAAATGAAACCACTCACTACTGTAGTAACCCTTACTGCTGCTGATGCATCTGTTCCAGTGGTGGCGCTCATCGATTCAGGCTCAGCAGGAAACTTCATCTCCGACGCCCTCTGCCGACAACTCAAACTCAAAACCTCACCCTCTCCGAGCATCTACCAAATCCACTCCATCACGGGCAAACCATTAAGCCGCAAGAAGGTCAGTCGATGTGTGGGTCCCCTTCAACTGCGAGTGGGAATTCTTCATGTGGAAGATATACATTTGCTGGTTCTGGAGGAATCCACCTTTGACGTGGTTCTAGGCTGCCCGTGGCTGGAACAACACAGCCCAACCATCTCCTGGCGGACGGGCGAAGTCCTAAAGTGGGGCGATAACTGTTTCTCTACCTGTTTCTCCAAACTTCCAGTTCCCAAGTCTCCTCGTTCCAACGACATCTCCATCTGTACCACCTCCATTGAAAGCCCTGTCGAGAATCGTTCAGTGGATATACCTGCCTGTTACGCCCCCTTCTGCGATGTCTTCTGCCCGCAACAAGCCTCCAAGCTGCCTCCACACCGGCCATGAGACTGTGCCATCGATCTGTTACCGGGTAAGCTAGTGCCCAGTTGAAGGATATACCCCCTGTCAGTACCGGAGGAGAAGGCCATGGAGGAATATATTGAAGAGACCCTTAACCAAGGATACATCCACCTGTCTACTTCCCCTGCTGCTTCAAGTTTCTTCTTTGTGGCAAAAAAGGACGGAGGCTTGCGGCCATGTATCAACTACTGTGCACTTAACAAGATCACCGTCAAGTTCCGGTATCCCCTTCCTCTCATCCCAGCAGCTCTGGAACATCTCCGTGGTGCCACTGTGTTCACCAAGCTGGACCTCCGCAGCGCGTATAACCTCATCCGGATACGTGAGGGGGACGAGTGGAAGACCGCCTTCATCACGCCCACTGGCCATTATGAATACCTTGTCATGCCTTATGGCCTGATCAACGCCCCCTCCGTATTCCAGGATTTCATCCATGAGGTGCTCCAGGAGTTTCTCCATAAATTCGTCCTGGTATACATAGATGACATCCTCATCTACTCCCGGAGCTTGGCTGAACATCACCACCACGTTGCGGAGGTCCTTCATCGCTTACGGCAGTTCCAACTCTTCCTCAAGGCTGAAAAGTGCTCCTTTCACCAACCATCTGTTCAATTCCTGGGATACAACATTGATCACAGTGGCATCCGGATGGACGAGAGGAAGGTGGAAGCAATCACCTCCTGGCCCACACCATCCTCCATCAAAGAACTCCAGCGCTTCCTTGGCTTCGCAAATTTCTACAGCTGTTTCATCAAGAACTACAGCTCCATAGTCCATCGACTCACCAATCTACTCCGCCACCAGCCCAAGTCTCTGTCCTGGTCCCAGGAAACCACCAACGCCTTTGAAGACAGCCTTCACCACCGCTCCCCTCCTCGTCCACCCGGATCCTGAACTACCTTTCGTCGTGGAAGTAGACGCCTCCACTACAGGAGTGGGAGCGGTGCTTTCACAGCAGCAGGGGACACCAAGTAGGCTCCATCCATGCACCTTCTTCTCCCGCAAGCTCAACACGGCAGAGGTCAACTATGACATCGATGACCGCGAGCTCCTAGCCATCAAGCTTGCCCTGGAAGAGTGGAGGCATTGGTTGGAGGGAGCCAAACACCCTTTCCAAGTACTAATTGACCATAAGAACTTGGAATACCTCAAAGCTGCTAAAAGACTTAATCCTCGTCAAACCCACTGGGCAATGTTCTTCTCCAGATTCGACTCCTCCATCTCCTGGCTCTAAGAATATTAAGGCTGATGCCTTGTCCCGTCTCCACGCTCCAGAAGAAAGTAACAAAACACCTGAACCCATACTCCCTGAATCCATCTTTGTGAGCCCCATCGAATGGTCAGAAGAGACCTTACCCTCCTCCAATGCCTCCACCAATGCTCCGCCGGGTTGTCCACCCAGCTTGCAGTATATCCCTCGGACACGACGCACCCCACTTATTCACTCTGCGCACACATCACTAGGCACTGGCCACCCGGGGGTCAGTGAGACCCTCTCGCTGCTTAAAGAGCGCTTCTGGTGGCCCAACATGGCCAACGACGTCAGAAGGTACGTGCAGGGCTGCAGGAAGTGCGCCATCTCCAAGAGCCCTCGCCATCTTCCAGCTGGCAAGCTCAATCCTCTGCCCGTTCCTGAGCGACCCTGGTCACACCTGGGAGTGGATTTCATCACGGATCTCCAAGTGTCTGATGGCCATACATGTATCCTGGTGGTGGTAGACCGCTTCTCCAAAGCCTGTCGTCTGATTCCCCTGAGAGGTCTACCTACCGCAATGGAAACCGCAGAACTCATGTTCAACTACATATTCCGTTATTATTGCATTCCGAAGACATTACTGTCACAGACACGTCAGGTTCCACCATTCACCATCCACAGCGCACTCCATCTCCAGAGCACCAATCACAATGCACTCAAGTTCAAGTTCAAGTTCAATTTTATTTGTATAGCATATTTCCAACAGCCCCCAGGCCTACCAAAGTGCTTTACAGAGGAGCAAGAATATCACACATACATAAAAATAAACCAGAAGAAAATATAAAACCACCTATTTAAAAGTTTAACATATCACGGTAATCAGTACACTAAGGAAAATAAAAATGTTTTTAGCAAGGACTTAAAAGTAGACAAGGAAGGGGCCAGCCTAATCTCTAAAGGCAGGGTGTTCCAAAGTCGTGGCCCTGCCACCGCAAATGCATGCTCACTCTACGCTTTAGTCTAGCGCGTGGAACGACCAACAAAGCCTGATCACAAGAACGGAGGCTTCTGGGTGGAGTATAGGAGTGAAGGAGTTCAGATAAATAAACAGGAGCTTTGTTATGTAGGGATTTGTAAACGGAGAGGAGAATTTTAAAATCTATTCTCTGACAAATCGGCAACCAGTGAAGGGATCTAAGAATAGGAGTGATGTGTTCGTGTTTACGACACTTTAAAAGAAGTCTGGCAGCAGCATTTTGGACTAGCTGAAGTCGCGCAATTTGAGATTTAGATATACCGCAATATAAGGAATTACAGTGTAGTGAACAACAGATGTGATGGCACCAGAGCTTCACAACAGACATTCTTTTGTCCCACTTTGATTAATCAAAAGAATGTGAAAGGACCCTCAACGACAAGTAAACGACTATTGTAATCAGGACTGCCAAAGGTGGAAGACAGGAAAGATGACATCAACGGCCCATTGATGATAGGCTAATCTCATCATGAGTTGCCTTTGTTCAACTCAGGCTTCCATGCCTGAGTTCAAGGTGTGAATGACCATGGACTCCTAGGGCTGCCAAACTGGTTCTGGCTAGAGCACAGCAAGAACAAAGAAATGCTCAGAAAGGAAGACATTTTCTAAACACATTGGCTTGAAATCACCAAAAATGGACAGGAATACTGTAAGGAACATGTCCTATGTGTCCTTGTACTCATCCAGGAAACTGTGCACACACAGTAGAAACCACAACTGGAATAAAAGCCAATGCAACTACACCCACTGCGACAGAAGTGTGGTACCTCAACCAATTCACATCAAGTTTGGACTCTACGAGTTCAGAACACTGCCACAAGGACTTTGAGAAAGGTTTAAAAAAGAAATACAGCATTTCCAAGGTCCTAAAGACAATAAAAGTTTTCCCAAGTGAACAGACCCTTGTTCTGAGTTCTGGGAAGAACAACAGCACAACCAAGGTGAGACTCTTGCGAGTAAACCTTTCACCACACGGATCAAGCAGCCAAATTGCTTCTGCAGAGGACTTTGACTCCTGACCTGTATAACTCAAGTACCTCCAACCTACAGAAGATCCTACTGACTGACCACCATCTACAGTTCTCTGGATTACACAAAGACCTCCAGCACTCAGTGCAGCTCTGCAGCTGTTGGAAAGCAATCCAGTCTCCCACTGCACACGGAACGATACCAGTGGACAACGTTTCCCATTCCCGGACTGATCACCCGACCAAGTGAAACGTAAATATAAGCTAACCAAACCTTTTCCAAAAGCCTTGGCATTAGGTTGTTGCTAAATGAGATTGCTATTTGTGTAGAGACTGTTTATCTAGGGTCAGCGTACACAGATAGATACATTAGACACGTTATCTGTATTCAGAGTAAATGCTTATTTACTTATTTTCAATACCAGCATCCAGAAAGACCACAATTGACTCCCTCATAGACTGCTAATTACCCATTCATTGCTTCGTCCAATCTGTTGCTCATCTACTTGCCATTCAGTTTTGTTAACATCCATTTGTGTTGTAGTTTGTAGTCTCTGTTTGATTATTGATTCAATTTTCTTAGTAGTTTAGTCATTTTTCCTTAGTAGTTTAGTTATTTTCCTTCGTAGTATTTAGTGAGTGTGATATTTTACTCTTGTATATCTTTTTGTTAATAAATTCATTTTATTGCAAACTGTGTCATTCTTGTGTTGATAATCAGAGGCTCTACAAGCTCGTCCGAATCTCACTAAATCCTTCAGATTGGTCAGATGATAAACTTCCTCCAATTTATAAAATATTATTTCAGTTAACAATCTTTCATGATTGTTCTTTATTGTCAAGGTGAGAATCCTGACTGGTGCCCCAAAATATTGGAAGGAATCATCTGACTCAATATTAATATTAATACAAAATATTAATATTAATATTTAAGACCAAAATCACTATATTTGTGGTGCCCTCATGTGAGGCTAATCCAAAATCAATACAACAGTAATCTAGACGCGACGTAACAAATGCATGAACAGCCATTTCGAGAGTTTTTGGGGTGAGAAAGTTTTTAATTTTAGACAGTAAACGAAGCTGATAAAAACTGGATCCAATGACAGAGGAGATATGTCTGTCAAATTTTAAATGCTGGTCAAAAATAATACCTAGGTTCTGCACCCGTGTTGATCTAAAAGCAGATAAACTTTCTAGCTCAGGGCTTATACACTGAGAGTTCTCATTAGGACCGAACACAATTACCTCAGTCTTGTCCTCGTTTAAGAAGAGGAAGTTTTGGGCTAGCCATAATTTAACCTCCTCTAAACATTGGAGAAGAGACGTGATCGCAGTGGAATTGTTTTTCTTGACTGGAAGATATATTTGAGTGTCATCCGCGTAAAAATGAAAAGACACTCCATGCTTTCGTAGGATAGAGCCCAGAGGGAGCATGTACAGAGAGAATAGAGAGGGAGCTAAAATAGAGCCTTGTGGAAGGCCACAGGTCAGAGGAGCAGGGGAAGAGGAAAAGTTACCCAGTTTCACAAAACATTTTCTGTCAGATAGGTATGAATGAAACCATTTCAGAGTGTTAGCTTTTAGACCTACCCAAGACTCAAGTCTAGATAATAGTAAGGAGTGGTCTATGGTATCAAAAGCAGCCGATAAATCTAAAAGAATAAGAACCACAGAGTCCCCAGAGTCAGTGGAGAGGTAGATGTCATTTAACTCTCTCAAAAGGGCGGACTCAGTGCTGTGAGCAGACTTAAAACCAGACTAAAAAAACCTCATAAATAGAATTGCTAGTCATAAAGTGTTGAAGTTGATTCAGCACAATTTTCTCTAAAACTTTTGAAATAAAAGGCAAAACAGAAATTGGACGAAATTTTTTTAGGACAGTGGGGTCCAGTGAATGCTTCTTGAACAGAGGAGTGACTGTAGGGACTTTAAGGTCAGCAGGAACAGATCCAGTTTGGAGACACTTATTAACAAGAGATAACAGACCAGGCCCAATCGAATCAATAATTAAATTTAAAAAATTGGGGTGAATAATATCACTAGGACAAAATGAGTGTTTAAGATTGTCAGTCACCTCCTTCAATTCCTGGAGATTGAGGGGTTCAAAAGCATCCAAAAATGCAGAGGCAGGTGACATGATTGGAGAATTGGCTAACGTTAAGGTGGGACAGACACCAAGTCTTAAGTTCGTAATTTCGTCACTAACGTATCTCAAGAAGTTTTCACAGAGAGCATCAGAAGCAACAGGCAAGGTGTTCACAGAAGGATTGGTAACAGATTGAATAATTGAAAACAAAACCTTAGGTCGAGACTGATTAGTTTCAATTAGGTTAGAGAAGTATGCAGCTTTTGCAGACTTAGCTGCAGTCTGATAAGATGTAAGAGAGTCTCTGAACATTTGAAGAGAGATATGCAGCCTGTCTTGTTTCCATTTACGTTCTGCTTTCCTGCAGTTTTGTCTTAAGAGACAGGTATCAGAGTTTTGCCACAGTGCAGATGTAGTTTTCTGTTTGTGAGGCTTAAAGGTCCCGTTCTTCGTGATCCCATGTTTCAAACTTTAGTTAGTGTGTAATGTTGTTGTTAGAGTATAAATAAAATCTGTAAAATTTTAAAGCTCAAAGTTCAATGCCAAGTGAGATATTTTATTTAACAGAAGTCACCTACGTCGAACGGCCAGTTTGGACTACATCCCTCTACTTCCTTCTTTAATGACGTCACTAAAACAGTTTTTTGACTAACCTCCGCCCACAGGAATACACAAGAGTTGCGTTTGTAGAGTGTGTTTGTCGCCATGTCGTCGAAACGCTGTTATTTTCATCCCGCAGTCCAATCACCGGGTCTGATTCCGGCTCAAATTGATAGGGTAAAATTAAAGACATGTTTACAATAACACTGAGCGCGTGCATCTCCACGTTATGGTAAGAGGCGTGACCTTTCCGGGCAAGGTTTGCTAAGCTGCTGTCGAATCACAACACAGGAACCGCTGGCACAATCAGAACTTGTTACGTATTTCTGAAGGAGGGACTTCATAGAACAAGGAAGTCATCAGCCCGTTTTTATTACAGTGGAAACAGTGGTATACAGATAAGTAAATTATGTGAAAAATACTGTGTTTTTTTACACGCGAAACATGAACACATGAACACATGTTATATTGCACACTATAAACACAATCAAAGCATCAAAAAACCACGAAAAATGGGACCTTTAAGGGGGGCAGTTGGGAAGCCTTAAGCCAAGCAGAGTTCAGTAGGCTCAGATGTTGATCAGCATCCAAGTCAGATAATGGTTGATCCAAGTTCAATTGTGAGCAACATTCAGCAAAACACAAGTTGAAATTTGTGCTAAACTGAGGAGAGTAGAAACGAGAAAGACTTACAGTTGTACTAGAAGAATGAGAGAGCTCTGGAAGGGATAGTATGAATAATATAGGCTTATGGTCAGAGATCATAAAATCTGAGAGCACAACATCAGTCACATCAAACCCATATGATAGTACAAGATCCAACGTATGACCCAAAATATGTGTAGAGTCACTGATCCACTGGGAAAGATTAAAAGCATTGATAATATTAAGAAATTCATGTGATAAGGGGTTAGACGGACAGCAGACATGAATATTAAAGTCGCCCACCAATACAAAGCGGTCGTAATTTGTGGCAATATTGCCGATCAGTTCAGTGAAATGCTGTATAAAATCCTTAGTGGAGTGCGGAGGACGATAAATCACCACTAGACATACAGGACCATTCCAGTCCAAATGAAGAAACTGAGCTACAAAACTGGAAAAGGCCGTTCCAGGGACCAGTCGACAGCGTGCAGAGAGAGAGTTCTTTAAAATAGTTACTATGCCGCCCCCGCGTCCACTCGGACGAGAAGAGTTTAAAAAAGTACAGTCAGCAGGGATGTTTGTGCTTGGCGGTCGTAGGTTAAAAGCGTGTAACAGTTTAAAAATAAAGCAGACAACCGGACAAGCAACCACAAGAGTGACAGACGGCAGGCCCAGCACACAGGCGCCATCTTCAAGATGATCAATCACTCAGTCACTAGAGTACTAATACCAGCACACTCAATCCCCGGACTACTAATCACCGCCACCTGTTCATCATCAGCACCATCATCAACCGCTCCATAAAAGACTAACACTCACACACACTCCTCGTCCGGTCTCGTTTGCACTTCACTCACCTGAATGCTTACCTCAAGGACTCCATTCGATCTACTTACCTGTCTCCAACGTCTCCTGTGTTCCTCGTGTGCTACTCCGCCTGTGTGTGAGTGTTCCCTGTCTCCAGTCACCTGTATCAGCATCGTCTTCCATTCCTACGGATATAAAGGACAGTATTACCTCTCTGCTTTCTACTCATCAGTATACTTCAGTATTACTCACCTGCATTACCATTTGACTCTGTTGAACATCAATAAATACCACTGTGTGTTTTACTCCTGCCTCCGTGTCCCTGTACTGTAACAGTAACAGGAATATGTGTTGTTTTTTCTGTTATTCTGACTGCGATTATATCTGCGACTATAACTGCCTGTGTCACAGACACGCCGGGCTCCAAAATCCACCAATCACAGCGCACACCTTCCCCGGAGTACTGATCACCGCCACCGATCTCGTTCGCATCTAAGGACTTACCTGTATGCTTACCTCAAGGACTCTCCTCGCTACTTACCTGTTTCCCTTGTCTCCGAGTTACCTCCAGTGTTTCCAGTCTGTGTGTGAAGTGTTGTCTGCAGTCATCGTCTCCATACAGCTACCGTCATTCACCATCGTCACTCTGCAACCACAAAGGACAGTATCATTCTCAATACCATTCATCAGTCATGAACTTTGCATCTGCATACTCACCTGCTGTCACCATATACTCTGCTCGTGTTCAATAAACTACCTGTTAACCTATCTTCTGTCTCCTGGCTGGTCCTACTGTAACAGAAGACCGGACCAAGACAGCGGAACACAAGCATGAGTCAACCCGATCAGTTCCAGAATTTAGTGGACACATTGCGTCGCACATTCACCACTCATCCACAACCGTCAGCACCCACCTTCACTAAACACCGCCACTTCTTCTTCACCACCTGTGTATGCCAGTCCCATGGCCAAACCAGCGCCCTACTCTGGTTCGGCGAAGGAGTGCAATGGATTCCTCCTGGAATGTTCTCTGACCCTGGAGATGCAACTGCGCCTGTTCCCCAATGACTACACCAAGGTAGCGTTTTTGATCTCACAATTATCTGGCAATGGGCCGATTCCATTTGGTCACAAAATAACCCTGTGCTTCAGTCATACTCCAGCTTTGTCGATCACTTCAGAGAAGTTTTTGGAAAACCCTCATGGGATTCATCTATTGGTGAGAAGCTTTATAATTTGAAGCAAGGAAAAATGTCTGTTAACGATTATGCCATTCAATTCAATTCAGAACACTCGCTGCCAGAAGCGGATGGAATGAACAGGCGCTACTGACGACATATCGCCAGGGTTTGGATCGTCAAGTGCGGTTGCATCTCGCTGCATACGAGGATACCATCGACCTAGAATGTTTCATCCAACTCTCTATCCGTTTTGCCACTCGTATGCAGTCGTGTCTCGAAGAGCACCAGGGTCAGCAACAGCTCAACACCTCCCTCTGCCGACCAGAATCCGTCAGCGCTCCAGAACCAGCCAACGAACCCATGCAAGTGGAATCTACTCGTCTGACACCCGCTGAACAGCAGAGAAGGCTGACCCAGAAATTATGTCTCTATTGTGGTTCTCCTGGGCATGTAATCTCTGCATGCCCAACACATCTTCCTCGTCCCATGGTGAGTGCCATCATCCCAAATGTCAATACAATGAAACCACTCACCACGATTGTTCAACTTACTGCTGCTGATATCTCCATTCCAGTTACCACTAGACCAAGACCAAGAATACGCCGTCAACCTACCAGATCCACTCAATAACTGGCAAACCTGTGAGCAGAAAACATGTGAATCGGAGCATTGGTCCACTACAGATTCAAGTTGGCATTCTTCATGTGGAAAACATTCATCTGCTGGTTCTGGAGGCATCCACCGCTGACGTGATATTAGGGTGCCCGTGGTTGGAGCAGCACAATCCCATCCTCTCATGGAAGACTGGAGAAGTCCTGAAGAGGGGTGACACTCGTTTTCCATCCTGTTTCTCTGAACTTCCAGTTCCACGATCTCCAAGCTCCAATCATCTCCCTGTCTGTGCCACTTCCATTGAAAGTCCCATCGAGAAACGGTCTGTGGATATTCCCTCGTGTTACGCCCCCTTCTGCGACGTATTCTGCCCCAAGAGAGCTTCCAAGCTGCCTCCACACCGGCCATGGGATCGTGCTATAGATCTGCTTCCGGGTGAGTCAGTGCCTAGGGGAAGGATATACCCTTTATCCATCCCGGAGGAGAAGGCCATGGTGGAGTACATCAAGGAGGCTCTGGCTCAAGGCTACATATGTCCATCTACTTCCCCTGCTGCTTCCAGCTTCTTCTCCATAACTCCATAACAGTCAAGTTCCGATATCCCCTTCCTCTCATCTCCACGGTGCCACTGTGTTCACCAAGTTGGACCTCCGCAGCGCGTATAACCTCATCCGGATACGTGAGGGGGACGAGTGGAAAACCGCCTTCGTCACACCCACCGGCCACTATGAATATCTGGTAATGCGTTATGGCCTGGTCAACGCCCCCTCCGTATTCCAGGATTTCATCCACAAGGTGCTCCGGGAGTTTCTCCACAAGTTCGTTCTGGTATACATCAACGATATCCTGATCTACTCCTGGAGCATGGCCGAACATCGCCACCACGTTGCGGAGGTCCTGAAACGCCTGAGAGAATACCAGCTCTTCCTCAAAGCCGAGAATTGTTCCTTCCATCAATCCTCAATGCACTTCCTTGGGTATCACATCGACCACAGTGGCATCTGGATGGACGAGGGGAAGGTGGAAGCCATTAAGAACTGGCCCACTCCAACTACAGGAAAACAACTCCAACGATTCCTCGGATTCGCCAACTTTTATAGAAGATTCATTCAGAATTACAGCTCCATCACCAACCCACTCACGAGTCTCCTACGTAACAACCCCAAGTCTCTATCCTGGACCCCAGCTGCCACGGAGGCCTTCAACACCCTAAAAGAAGCCTTTACCACCGCTCCTCTCCTGGTACACCCTGATCCCAACAAGCCATTCGTGGTGGAGGTGGACGCCTCCACAACCGGAGTTGGAGCAGTCCTTTCTCAGCAGCAGGGGAATCCGAGTCGCCTCCATCCATGCGCCGCCTTCTCCCGCAAGCTCAACCTGGCGGAGAGAAACTACGACATCGGCAACCAAGAACTTCTTGCAGTAAAGTTGTCGACTGGGTTCCAGAAATGTCAAAGCAGACGCTGTATCAAGACTTCATGCTCCAGAAGAAAATACAGAGGAACCTGAACCCATTCTCCCAGAGCAGATTGTCGTCAGCCCCATCACTTGGTCTGCGGAAACTCTGCCCTCCTCCAATGCCTCCACCAACACTCCGCCGGGTTGCCCACTGGGCTTGCAATATGTCGATGCTCATGAAACTTCACAGACACATTCAGGGGACACCTTAGACTTATATTACATCTTGTGAAAAAAGCATCCTATGGCACCTTTAACTCCAACTTGCCTCAACACACCTGTCTGAAAGTTTCTAGTATGGCTAATTAGACCTTGATTATCTGGTTCAGGTGTGTTTAATTGGTGTTGGAGCTAAACTCTCAGGACAGTGGCCCAGGATTGGACACCTCTGGTTTATACATTTTTTTGCAAGCATCAGACTATACTGGAGCTCCCCCTAGTGGTTGTAAGTAATAATAAAATCTGATCACTACAGACTGAGTGACCATATGTAAATTTTACTACACATGATTAACATAATTATGGGACACATGCAGGAGGACTGACCATGTTAGGGTGACCTAACTTTTTCCCTATAATAATATATTGGCTGATGCATCATCATGATGCACATACTAAACTTATATCTAAATATGTTACAATTTAACAGTAAATACACATTTCTGTTGAGGAGCCATCTTCCCCGAGAGCAGGTGGTTAGCCCAACTAATGACATCTAAGGTTTTAAAAATAAAATGGAAATAATAAATGTTGATATATATGTATAAAAGTAAAAAATTCAAACATCATAATCATACTAATGGTCTGTTAGCACAGTTAACTTAATTAAAAAATTTTCATATTCATCTAAAAATTAAAAACTCACAGGAACATAATAGTCTGCAAGATTATCGTATCTGCTATTTAGTATGCTTTAGTCATGGTGTTCAAGTGTCTCCTGAAAAAAATAACACCACTGGAGCGCCACCTAGTGGCTGTAAGTAGTAATAACTTTATTGGGCAGAAATATTGTGTGCGGTTCCGAAATCTGCATAAAAGTTTGCTTAATTCATATTAATCAGGTCAGTTGCCTTTTAACAAATTAAACTGTTTTTCATTTCCCAATATCCTTAATGCTTCTACTAGTTGGACTCTTTAGTTTGTCCATCCATCAGATCAAACCACAGCTGTACAGATGTAAATATCTGAGAGCACAAAAGGTTTCGACTCACAATCTGGAGCTGCTCACGTGAATTCAATGAATCACATTCAACCTCTGTTTGAACTATAAGGGTGTAATAAAAGTGGACAATAATTATTGTAAAACTAAATCTTTATTAAAAGTCACCACAAACATTCACTAAAAGTCATTTCATAGGGTTTCAACAGACACAAGAGCTTATGAGATAATTCTATGGCATCATATGTGATGCTAATTATAATTTTGTTTACGGTAATTATGTTTGGAGCCATTTAATTTAATAGATCAACAAAAATTATATTCTGTGCAAATACAATCAAAAAATGGAAGAAAAATAATCTGTAAATAAATAGCTGTGTAAGTATAGGAAATCTGTACAGTTTTATTTTCGTGATTATACCAGCAAACTTTAGCAAACATATCTGGGACTAAACCTTCTGCTTATTTCATACTGCTCTGATTTTACTTGATGGGTCTGACGTGATGTGGAAAATGGGTTAGGTTCCCTAAAGATTACAAATACAAGAGAGCGCACAACTCGCTCGAAATGGCTGAATCTTCCGTCTGGCAGGTAACGTGACGCGGGGACGACACAGACTCATAACGCCACCTACCGTACAAAAACCATGCATACTCAACCAACTCGCCCCCCTAAAAACATCCTTGTACACCTGCGCTGTCTGGACAATATGAGTGGACATCAGTCTCAGTTTCGTGAGAAATACTGTGAGGAAATCTTGGGTTTTAATTGTAAGAACTCATAAGAAATGAAAATGCCATTAAGAATAAAAACATACTATTAAATACCACTATTCCAGTTGGGCCTATACTTGTCAAAATACTTATTTTAGCACTTCACTCTGACAGTATCTTTTAGGATTACTTAGCACTGTATTTGGCCCTATATCATGACTTTCTTTTGAGAATATTAAGAATCATATTGACATTTGTGGACAGGTGCTAGCCTGCTTAAGATTTTATCTGTCCGACAACTACCAAGTCATTTTTGTAAATGAAAAGATGTCCTGTGTAACATGGATAAAGTGCGGTGTGCCTCAAGGCTCAGTCTTGGGTCCTTTGTTATTCTCAATTTACATGTTCCCTTCAATTGATATCATTCAGATACTATTACACAGGTGAAATTCAGCTTTATATTTCCTCCTTTAAAGCTAGTGTATTGCAATAAGCACATTATAGACTAGATATTGATTTATTTACATATGATCAATACAAATAAATTGTGTTAACTAAGTAGTGTTGGGCCTGATTGGACCTAATGTCCCTATTAAGGCTTTCATATCAGAAATATTGCCATGCTATGGATTCTCTCTCTGATAATGAATAGAAAAGTTAGTTTATGTATTCATAACTTCAAAAATAGATTATTGTAATGCACTATTGTCTGGTTGTCCCACAATCTTAATAAAAAATCCAGCCCATTTTAAATTCTGAAACCAAAGGTTTGAGTATATCTATTCATAATCGTATCTACAATTGCTATCAATTGTATTTCTACAAATGTATTATATGTAAGAAAATCCTGACCACTTTTTCTCTCTTTTCTGCAGCCATGAACATCAGGGTTCCAGCAGCACCTGACATCTGATAAGTGGAGACTGGAAATGAGCTCTGAAATTGAGAAAGAGAGACATTTATTAGTGTACCTGAATGTGTTGGCTTGATCTATGACAAACACTATGAAACTTCAGCAGATCTGCTTGTATTCTTTAATAAAAAAAATAGAACATGTAAGAGAATCACTAATTTAGAATGATGTGTTATGCATGTGTTCATAAATTAATTTCTTCTGTAAAAATTACATTGATGTAAACTGAGATTGTACATAGGTGCTTGTTTTTGTTTAAAGTCCAAATATAAAGGATGTTAGTGAGGAATCTCAGAACATTTGTAAATTCAAACCAAATATTTATACATTTTGTCTTTGTTAATATTATCTATGGTCATGTATCAGCTTTTGATTCTTCTATCATCTCTATATTAACTCTCTAAACTTTAATTTTGATTTTGCTGTTTGTCAGTTATATTGTATGTGTTTTCTGTTGTGGTGTTAATAGAAAATAAAATAATTTCTATAAATCCTGCACTTTGTCCTGTTAATAGTATTCTAATGTATTGTCATAGATTACATCAGTGGTCACCAACCTTTTTAAGCCCAAGATCCCTGACCTCGACCTTTTTGAAAGACAAGATCTACTTGATAGAAAAAGACAGCCCAGATTGTATTTAGTATTTTTTTCGTGGTCAATGTAGATTCTGATTTATTTGTTTATTTTTACAAGCAAATTGTCCGATTCTGATACTGGTTGCAGATATTTATTATTAATATTATTATAATAAACAAAAATACATAGCCATTTCAAATTAGAGGGAACCACTGCTTTTTAATCACAATCCAAACAAAGATGCTACGCATGTTACATGAGCAGTTGTTTTTTATTTGAATTAGATTTAAGTTCAAGATTTAAAGCAAAAACAGAACGGCCTAACTTTATCTTTGTGAAATTATAAATGCTACACACACAAAAAAAGCATGAAACAAAAACAGCAGGCTGAATGAGACGCAAATTCACTCTCTGACAGCAGGTGGCGCTTATGGAGCAGCAGTGATACAGCGTTTCCTTGGTTACCGCTGTAAACAAAGCTGAAATGCGCTAATAATTAGCTACTTTATTCGGAGGTAAGAGGAAAATAAAATGGTATTGCCATCGAAATCTTCCTGAAGACTGATCTCCTTTTGAATTCATTATCCCTCATCCCCAATTCAATATTTATATTTTCTTCCTATATTTCGAGCATCGTGAACAGTGAGCTGCTCTGCCTGCTACAGAATTGTCTCCTCTTCGCGTCCGTCTTCAGCGTCTCTGGCCTCTTGTCAACGGCCGTTTACAGACTCAGACATAATGTGGGCTATTTACCTTTATCTGTATGTCCCAGTAGCTCCAGAAAATAACATAAAAATAAATACAAAAATACAGTAGGCTACAAAGACTGGAGAAATGTAATGTATTTTTGTACTAATTTCTGTTATTTTTGCGAGCTACTGGAACAGTGATAAAGATCGACCAGTCGATCTCGATCGACGGGTTGGCGACCACTGGATTACATAAAGAAGTATTTGTCTGTGCATATAAAAAAAGTATGATCCAAATGAAATGGTTGCATGATTGAAACTGAACTTTATCAAAATAATCTTTAAATGGATCATTAAAATACTTTTCTTATAGTTCTTTTGGGATGCAAAAAGGAGGAACTGCAATAATGCTGACTTGTATCCAGAGCCGGATTAAAGCAAAGGCAAACTAGGCACGTGCCTAGGGCCCGATTGGCGGGATGGGGCCCAGACAGAGGGACAAACAAAAAAAAATAATAATAATAATAAAAATAAATAAATAAAATGTACAAATGTCCTATCTACAATTTATTTCAATATTTATTAATTAACTAAAAATAGTGACGATGTTTATCTTAACCATAGTCAGAGTGGGTCCGATGGACTCGCCAAAACGAACACATCCTGTGGGTGTTGCGAAGCAAAATGCTAAATAAAGCTTGCCATAAAAAGCCTGCAAAAGTAATGATTATGAAAGTGACAAAAACAGCAAGGAGACATTTTAATTGTTTATTAATAAACTAATGTTTTCTGAATCAATGTCGGCTGCGAAGATGAAGTTGACATTACTGACTCGCATCATCTCCGTGGACGCGCTTAGAGAGAGAATGCACATTTCATTCGGATGATCATCAGAGAGCCTATTTCTTTTCGTTTTGAATTATTTCGTTTAAAAGTAGACATTTCAAGCTTTCTATATATTTCTCATGTCTGTGAGGCAAGCAGCCGCTGAGTTTCGGTTCATTTATAAGACGCGCCAGTGATCGCGCCAGTGATCGCGCCGGCACCTCCATGTCATTATTATATTGCCTGCTATATTTGCTTCTTATTTATTAAATCCAGGCAATTGGTTGATGAAACATTGATTAAAATTAAGATACAATTTTACAAAACGAAATTCACTTTAAAGAAAGGCTTTCTACAAAACAAAACTTAATGAAGTGTTTAAAATCATGTCTGACCCATTCCATGTGTCCCGATATATTGCGCATGATGCATCTTACTCATGCTGTTCACTTTTCATAATCAAATAGATTAAATTTAAAAATAACAATATAATAGGCCTATTTAAACATAAATATTAAACTAAATACGTATTTAATGGCTACCAACACGTATACAGTACAGAGAAATTGCATGTCCATTTCATTTATTTAACATATTCAATATTGGGGGCATTTTTTTAAAAGTAAAAAACAATAGTTACTTTCCCTGGTATTTAGTTCCTTTTATAATAATGTAACTCGGTTATTAACTCATTTACTATTTGTGAGAAGTAACTAATAACTATAACTAATTACTTTTTTAATAACGTGCACTGCATTTGACACACAAGACTCACAGAAAAGAAAAGACAGAAATGCGCAGCAATATCAAGTTCCCTTTCACTCTTGAACAAACAATAACACACAGAATTATGCCTGTTTTGTCAAGTATCCTCATTAGAGTAGTCTTAGAGTTAAATAACGTCTTAAATGAACTTAAAGAGTTGTGAGAAAATGAGATGCGCGTCACATCAGCGGGAGCTCTTAAAGTGACAGCAGCCTAATAAACCAGTTACTGTGATGTCTGTCATTAATGTTCATCAAAGAACAAAGCCAACAGAGACAATTGCTTTAATAAGGCTTATGTTTAATTTATAATTTATGCAGTGAAGACTGCATAAAGTGTTTGATAAATTTATTCAATTACTATATATTTCCTACCTGTCTAAAAGGTAGGAAATATATGGATACATTTATTTGGGCCAGGCCACAGATAAATTTTTTTTTTAAGCTGTTGCTTTAAGTTGTTTCTACATTAATTTGGAGAGTAACGGTAAAATTATTACAATATTAAAGAGGGGAGAAGAGTCAGGGGCCTCCAACATAAATTATGCCTAGGGCCTCCAAATGTCTAGAAGCGGCCCTGCTTGTATCTAAAAAAGAAAGAAAAAACATACCAATATATAACTAAACAACATGAGTACACAATATACTGAACAAGACAGCCTTATAACAGGTTAATATAGCCTATTCATTAAAAATTCTCCAGACATTTTTAGCTCTAATAAATTTGCTGGATGTTACAATAATTCATATGTAAAACTGAAAATACAGGGGAAAAAACATGAACAAGTGGTACTCAAATAAATCATTGTTTTCATACATCAAGAATTTCACATGGCAACACTTAAAATGTAAATACAAAAACTTTATGAACCAATAAAAAAAAAATCTTGGTATAGAAAAATATAAAATTTTACATTAAAAGTAAAAGAAAATGATTGGAGCAACAGTAAAAGCAACACAGTAAGCAACAAATCAACCACCAAATGGCGATCAGTTATGACACACTTCAAAAAGTGTCCATTATAGCATTGATTTTCATGTTTTCATTTTGTGTATTTTATTATTCGCTGTATTATTGACAGCATGCAAATTGTCAATAGTTTGAGATGCCTGGTATATTCCTTATTTACATTCCTGAGGAACATAAAGGACAGCTCAACATCATTGTCCTAATACAACATCATCATATTCATCTGCATGTGCTGGCGCAGGTTGCTCTCTCCGCTTCTGATAAGCTCTTCTGGATCTGATGTCATAAACCAGCACAGCAACAGTAGCCACGCCCACCAGAGCAGAGCCAGCCAATCGAATCACAGCTTCAGTGTAACCACAACAGTGGGCGGGGCCTGAAGAAAGAGAAAAACTACTGAAAAAAGTTCAAGATCAGCATGCTTGTACAGTTCTAATATCACAGGTTATGTACCTGCACATGTGTGACAGAGCTGAGTGATGTCCAGATGTTTGGTCTGGTTTCTAATGGGATTGTTCAGCACACAGCTGTAGGTGTTTTTATCCTGATATTCCACCTCCAGAGGTAGAGAGAGACTGATGCTGAGATCAAACACACTGATGCTGGACAATAAACTGTTTCCTTTGTACCAGGAGAGAGTCACATGACTCACATTCACAGCTGAACACACCAATGAACAATTTGATGATGATGATGATGATGATGAAGAACATTGAGAAGAGTTACTGCTGATGACAGGAATCGGCAGAGGCGCTGGAAAGCGAGCAAATGAAGAGAAATCTTACAAAGAATTTAGTTTAAAACATATGTAGTCTTGTTAAATGACACATTTAGATGTTCCACAGACTCTTCTTTTTTACATGTGGTCTAAAAGTGTAGTGCACCACAACGTGCAGTTTGCAGGGTTAATTCACCTACTGGAATCACACCTTTTTAAACAATCTTATGCATTAGAATTAGACAAAATATATAGGAGAAAATATAGTTTATTTTACTAATTTAGTAGCATTACTGTAAATAGAGTTGCATACTAAATATGAGCTATTTCACCATTGTTGTACCTGGACATGGCCAACAGAGTCCACTGATGTTCAGATGTTTGGTTTGGTTGCCGAGGGTATTGTTGATCATACAGCTGTAGGTGTTTTTATCCTGATATTCCACCTCCAGAGGTAGAGAGAGACTGATGCTGAGATAAGACACACTGATGCTGGACAATAAACCGTTTCCTTTGTACCAGGAGAGAGTCACATGACTCACATTCACAGCTGAACACACCAATGAACATGATGGTGATGATGAAGAACACTGTGAAGAGTTACTGATGATGACAGGAATCGGCAGAGGCACTGGAAAAAGAGCGAATGAAGAGAAATCTTACAAAGAATTTAGTTTAAAACATATGTAGTCTTGTTAAATGACACATTTAGATGTTCCACAGACTCTTCTTTTTTACATGTGGTCTAAAATTGTAGTGCAGCACAACGTGCAGTTTGCAGGGTTAATTCATCTACTGGAATCACACCTTTTTAAACAATCTTATGCATTAGAATTAGACAAAATATAGGGGAAAAAATATAGTTTATTTTACTAATATAGTAGCATTACTGTAAATAGAGTTGAATATTAAATATGAGCTATTTCACCACTGTTGTACCTGGACATGGCCAACAGAGTCCACTGTTGTCCAGATGTTGAGTCTGGTTGCCGAGGGTATTGTTGATCACACAGCTGTAGGTGTTTTTATCCTGAGATTCCACCTCCAGAGGTAGAGAGAGACTGATGCTGAGATCAGACACACTGATGCTGGACAATAAACTGTTTCCTTTGTACCAGGAGAGAGTCACATGACTCACATTCACAGCATCAGCACCATCATATGTGTTGAAGACTCCCTCCTTCTTATTGATTTGTGCAATGAGAGTCTCTTGAGGTCCAAACGTCCAAAGTAGTTCTTTATCTCTCTGCTCCTCAATGTTTAGAGTAACAGAATCTTCCTCCATCACCTTTTTTATGTCACCCGTCTCAACACCAAACACACCTGGAGAACAATGGAACAGGAACTGTCACTCAATAACAGATTATTAAGTCCAAATTTCTCATTACTTGGTACAGGCTGGTAGACCAGGGCTGCGTTCAGCCCTGACAAAACGTTGCAAAACGTTTTTTAAATGGAAACGGAGGTGCGTTGAACACCCTGTTCTGATGACGCAGGAGTTGCAACTATGGCAGCTGAGAAGGCCATTCTTTGTGTTCTTTTAGAATAATTTGCAGAGCCTGATGAAGTCGATATAAATAGGTATTTAATACTGCGAAATACGCTTGATGTTACAGTCGCTGCCCTTGCCGTTCAGGATAAAAGATAACATCCCAATCGAGTGAAGGGATTTGTGGAAACTTCTAATTATTGTGATACAACACTTAAAATGTATTAGATTAGATTTATGGCATAATTCTAAAGTTTTAAAGCTTATTACTCTCTAATTCGAAGAACTTAAAAATGCAAAAACGCAATAAAAACGAATTTCCTAAAACTTTGCTAAGGATGGCTCTCGTGTGTTAATTAGGATATTTAATCTTTTATATTTAAAATACTCTCTGCATTTAAACAGAAACTTAAAGCCTCGTAGTCTGTAGCGAAATAAGTAACCAACGTCAAAACTCTCAGAGGATCTGAAGTTCTCTGCGCGCTGGCGTGAGTGTGTGCGCGCGCTTGTGACCGCGCTCGATTGGCAGGAAGGTTTTACACACACATACACACACACATATATTAGTAGAGAGAGATTTGAAAAATGAAATTCAATAAAAGGTAATATATTTTATATACAGTCATGCTCAAAATTATTCATACCCTTGGTAAATATGACCAAAGAAGGCTATGAAAATAAATCTGCATCATTAATCATTTTGATCTTTTAGATTAAAAATCTACAAAAATCCAAACTTTCATTGGAGAATAATAATTTTAAATGGGGGGAAAATCTCTGTTTTTCTCTAATACACACTACTCACAATTAATCATACCCTTTTATTCAATACTTTTTGCAACCTCCTTTTCCCAAGATAACAGCTCTGAGTCTTCTTCTATAATGCCTGATGAGTTTGGAGAACACCTGACAAGAGATCAGAGACCATTCCTTCATGCAGAATCTCTCCAGATCCTTCAGATTCCCAGCTCCATGTTGGTGCTTCTTCTCTTCAATTCACTCCACTTATTTTCTTTAGGGTTCAGGTCAGGGAACTGGGATGGCCATGGCAGAAGCTTAATTTTGTGCTCAGTGACACATTTTTGTGCTGATTTTGATGTTTGTTTTGGATCATTGTCCTGATGGAAGATCCAACCACAGCCCATTATATGACTTCTAACAGGGACAGTCAGGTTTTGATTTTTTTATCTGTTGGTATTTGATAGAATCCATTATTCCATGTATCTGATCAAGATGTCCAGGATCTCTGGCAGAAAAATAAGCCCACAACATTAAAGATACAGCAGTATATTTCATTGTACACATGGGGTACTTTTTACCGCTGTGTGCACCAAACCCATCTTAAGTGTTTGCTGCTAAAAAAGCTAATTTTTTTGCTTCATCTGACCATAGGACATTTGAAAAGTAACTGACACTACTGGAACTTTAAACAGAATGTCATCTGAATAGTCAGATGAAACAAAAAAATAGCTTTTTTAGCAGCAAACACTTAAGATGGGTTTGGTGCACACAGCGGTGAAAAGTAAACCGGCACCCTTCTCTGGCTCGGCGGAGGATTGCAACGGATTCATCCTGCAATGTTCGCTGGTTTTGGAGATGCAACCGCACCTGTACCCTGACGATAAAGCGAAAGTCGCTTTTATGATTCAGCAACTGGACGGTAAAGCACTCCGCTGGGCAGAACCCCTTTGGACTCAGAACAGTCCCGTCGTGCAAGTTTTATTAATCACTTCAAGGAAATTTTTGGAAAGCCTTCATGGGATTCCTCCGTAGGTGAGAGACTGTGCAATTTGAAGCAAGGTGCTTTATCTGTGTCTGATTATGCTTTACAGTTCAGAACCCTATCGGCAGCGAGTGGTTGGAATGAATAAGCCCTCATCTCCAGATATCATCAGGGTTTGGATCCACGTGTGCGGTTGCTTCTCGCTGCATACGAGGATACCTTTGGGCTCGAGAAGTTCATCCAACTCTTCATAAGATTCGCCACTCGTATGCAGCTCTGCATCGAAGAGCAACAAAGCCAGCAACTATTTCCATCCCTCCTCTGCCAGCCCGAATCTGTCAGCTCCCCAGAACCAGCCAGCCATGAGATGCAGATCGACAGATCACGTCTTTCACCAACTGAGCGACAGAGGAGGCTGACCCAGGGTCTATGTTTGTATTGTGGTCATCCTGGGCATTTCAGAGCTGAATGCCCCACTCGTCCAGTGCGATCTATGGTGAGTGTCATCCTTCCTACGTTAAATCATTAAAATCCACTCACTGTTATCGCCAACCTTACTGCTGCTGATGTTTGTATTCCAGTTAATGCCTTCACTGACTCTGGGTCAGCTGGAAATTTCATCTCCGGAGCCCTCTGTCGCCAGCTTAACCTCAAGACCGTCAGTTCGCCAAAAGTCTACCAGATCCATGCAGTAACTGGTCGTCCTCTCCGTCAAGTACGTCACATGGTGGGTCCCCTTAACCTACAGATTGGCGTTCTGAATCAAGAGGAGATTCATCTGCTGGTTCTGGAGGATTCAACATCTGACGTGATTCTGGGGCACCCATGGTTAGAGCAGTATGATCCTATCATCTCCTGGCGGACAGGGGATGTGGGGTAATCAGTGTTTTCCTGGATGTTTTCAGGTTATTCAAGTTCCCAGTCAAGTACCCAGTCAAGTACCCAGTCATGTTCTAAGGAATCCTAGCTCAAAGAAGATCCAAGTCTGTGTTACATCTATTAAGAGTCCATTGGAAAAAAGATCCACTGACATTCCTGACTGTTACTCCCACTTCAGTGACATCTTCTGTCCGAAGAAGGCCTCCAAGCTGCCTCCCCATCGGCCATGGGACTGTGCTATAGATCTCATCCCCGGTGAGCCAGTGCCCAGAGGGAAAATCTATTCCCTGTCCATCCCAGAGGAGAAGGCCATGGAAGAATACATTTCTGAGGCGCTATCACAAGGTTACATCCGCCCGTCTACTTCCCCTGCTGCGTCCAGCTTCTTCTTTGTTGCCAAGAAGGACGGAGGCTTGCGGCCTTGTATTGATTACAGAGCACTCAACAAGATAAGTCAAGTTCAGATATCCACTTCCTCTCGTCCCATTTGCCCTGGAACATCTCTGCGGCGCCACTGTGTTCACCAAGTTGGACCTCCGCAGCACATACAACCTCATCCGAATACGTGAGGGGGACAAATGGAAGACGGCTTTTGTGACCCGTACTGGACACTATGAATATTGCGTCATGCCGTATGGACTCGTCAACGCCCCCTCCGTATTTCAGGATTTCATGCCTGAGGTGCTCCGGGAGTTCCTGCACAAGTTCGTGATCGTCTACATAGATGACATTCTCATCTACTCCCGGAGCCTGGCCGAACATCACCAACATGTTGCAGAGGTCCTCCAACGCCTGAGGGACTACAACCTGTTCCTAAAAGTAGAAAAATGTACGTTCCATCAGCCCTCAGTGCAGTTCTTGGGATACAACATCGATCACAGAGGCGTCCGCATGGACGAGAGGAAGGTTTCAGCTATATAGGATTGGCCCCTTCCTACAACTGTCAAAGAACTGCAGAGATTCCTAGGATTCTCCAGTTTCTACCGAAGATTCATCAAGAGTTACAGTACCATCACTTCTCCACTCACCAACCTACTCCGTGGCAAGCCCAAGTCTCTGTCCTGGAACCCGGCAGCAAGGAAAGCCTTCGAGGACCTCAAGACCGCCTTCACGACCGCTCCCCTCCTTGTTCATCCTGATCCAGAACTTCCTTTCGTGGTCGAGGTCGATGCATTCACCACAGGAGTGGGAGCGGTCCTGTCCCAGCAGCAGGGGAAACCAAGTAGACTCCATCCATGTGCCTTCTTCTCCCGCAAACTCAACCCGGCGGAGATCAATTATGACATCGGCAACCAAGAGCTGCTCGCCATCAAGCTCACCCTGGAGGAGTGGAGGCATTGGCTCAAAGGAGCCCGTCATCCTTTTCTGGTGCTAACAGACCATAAGAATTTGGAGTACCTGCGTGATGCAAAAAGATTGAATCCACGTCAAGCATGATGGGCTTTGTTCTTTGAACCATAAATGCTTTGTACTCGATTCAACTTCACCATTTCCTATCGTCCTGGTTCCAAGAATGTCAAAGCCGATGCTCTATCACGTATCCACAGTCCTGAGGAAAGTTCTGAAGATCCTGAGCCCATTCTTCCAGAGAATCTCATAGTCAGTCCCATAACCTGGTCAGAGGAAACACTGCCCGAGTCCAATGCCTCCACCAACACTCCGCCAGGTTGCCCCCCAGGTTTGCTATACATCCCACGGACACAATGCATTCCCATCATCCACTCCTCTCACGCGTCGCTGGGCACTGGCCACACAGGGGTCAATGAAACCCTCTCGCTGCTAAAACAGTGCGTTAAGGGGTCCAGGGAATGTGCCATATCTAAGAGCCCCCGTCATCTTCCCTCCGGGAAACTACAACCTCTGCCCGTTCCAACTCGCCCATGGTCACATCTAGGAGTGGATTTCATCATGGATCTCCCTGTCTCCAATGGACATACCTGCATGATGGTTGTGGTTGACAGATTCTCCAAGTCATGCCGAATGATTCCTCTCCCAGGACTTCCCACAGCAATGGTCACAGCAGAACTTCTCTTCAATCATGTTTTTAGATACTTTGGATTGCCTGAGGATATAGTATCTGACAGAGGACCACAATTCACTTCCCACATCTGGAAATCGTTCTTCAAACTCCTAGATGTGACCATCAGCCTCTCGTCTGGATACCATCCCCTGCGTACCTCCTGGAGCCAGTTCCTGGGCTGGGCTGAGTACGCCCAGAATTCCCTCCGTCAACCCACCACTGGTCTCACCCCTTTCCAGTGCGTACTTGGCTATCAGCCCCCACTGTTCCCCTGGGATGGGGAACCATCAGATGTCCCAGCAGTGGACTACTGGTTCCGGTAGAGCGGTCTGGGACTCAGCGCATCTCCAGCTCCAGCGGGCCCTCAGGAGACGCAGGTTAACAGCGGATCTTCACCGTTCCCAAGCACCTGTATATCAACCTGGAGATAAGGTCTGGTTATCCACTAGAGACATCCGGATGCGACTTCCCTGCAGAAAGCTGAGTCCCAGATTCATTGGCCCTACACCATCAGTGAACAGATCAACCCAGTCACATACCAGCTGCAACTACCACCTGAATTCAGAATCCACCCCAAATTCCATGTGTCTTTATTAAAACCTCAACACCCTTCTGTTCTTCCCTTCACAGAGCCTGGTGATGCAGAAGAACCCCCCCTTCCTATCATTGTAGAGGACGGAGCAGCTTATCTGGTCAAGAAGATCTTGGACTCCCGTCACCGTGGTGGTCACTTGGAATACCTTGTCGACTGGGAAGGATACGGCCCCGAGGAAAGGTCATGGGTTCCCAGAGTTGACATTCTCGATCCTAGCCTTCTGGAAGACTTCCATGCCAGACCAACAGACCAGCTCCAAGAGGCAGAGGCCGACCACCACGTCGGTGGGGTCCTCAGGAGCGGACCGTGGAGGGGGGGTAATGTCACAGACACGCCAGGCTCTGCACCCAACCAATCACGTCGCACTCCCTCACGAGAGTTCTGATCACACGCACCTGATACTCATCACCATCCCAATCAGCAGCACTATAAAAGACATTCACAGTCACTCAGTCATTGTCCGGTCTCGTTAACGCATACTAACCTGAACGCTTACCTTAAAGACTACTTACCTGTCTCCAGTGTGTCTCCTAGATCCTCTGTGTTCTCCAGTCCTCTGTGAGTGTCTCTGTGTATCATCTGTGCAATGTCTGTCTGCCTTCATTGAATCAGGGAGTGAAGATCAAGTCAAGTATCACTGTCTTGATAACCATCTGTCTAGAACTTCATCTGCTTTCACTCACCTGCTCACTTTTATTGAATTTCATCTTTCAAATCTCTCTCTCTCTCTCTCTCTCTAGTCATCATAAGTCATCAAGGCTGACCAACAGAAGACGTCTCAGTGGTTTTCTAGCAAATAATGATTGTCAACAAAAGAGATGTGAGTGTTTACAATTGGAAGACGTATTTTTAGAGTGTTATCTCATCTGCAATAAGCCTAAGCCCAGATATCATAGCACACAATGTCTGTGAGATGTCTTTTAAAGATCATTTCTTCTAGAAAGCATCTGCTGTTTACAAACATCTGATAAAAGTGTTAAAGGTTTCAGTTTCGCATACATTCTGAATCATAAATCATTTAAAATCTTAAAGACATTTTTTAAATGTCTATTTAAAAGGAAACATCCTATAGATTATTGCAGATGTAAACTCACACATCAAATAGACGTCTCCGAGTACATGTGCTATCAGGGTATCTTCATCATTAGATAAAGTGATCTTTAACAGACGTCCTACAGACACATGTGCTATCTGGGCATGTTCAGTTTAGAGTCAAAACGAAACCTGATGTGGCCTGATTCCTTTAGATCTGGAAAGAAATGTGGTTTTGGTCTGATAGATGGACACATCTTAGAGAGTTTCTATGAACCTCTTCCTGTCCTGCTAGAATAAACCTCACATAAGTTACATAAGTACTATAGTGTTAAATCAGTCAAAGGTAAATGAAGATGTCTGAGGGTTTGAAAATAACATCTATAATGACGTATTTGGTGAAGAACAGAAAGGGTGAGTTGTGTAAGACGTGCAATGTGTAAGGATAGGAAAGGTGCAACATATATGCCTGACATGCATGTGATTCAAGATTATTTGATGAAAACTGCAGAAATTTGTGTAATCAATGTAGTAAATGTTACTACACATGATTAAACATAATTATGGGACTTATGCAGAAGGAGTACTGACCGTGTTAGGGTGACCTAACTTTTTCCCTATAATAATACATTGGCTGATGCATCATCATGATGCACATGCTAAACTTATATCTAAATATGTTACAATTTAACAGTAAATCCACATTTTTCTTGAGGAGCCATCATCCCTGAGAGCAGGTGTTTACCCCTACTAATGAAATCAAAGATTTAAAAATAAAATGGAAATAATAAATGTTGATATATAATATGTTCAAAATAAAAGTCAAAAATTCAAACATCATAATCATACTAATGGTTTATTAGCACAGTTAACAGACAATGTAATTAACATTATTTTCATTTTCATCTAAAAATTAAAAACTCACAGGAGCATAATAGTCTGCAAGATTATCGTATCTGCTATTCAGTATACTTTAGTCATGGTGTCCAGTTCAAGAGTCTCCTGAAACAAATGACACTGCTGGAGTGCCACTTAGTGGCTGTAAGTATTGGGCAGAAATATTGTGTGCGGTTCCAAAATCTGCATAGAAATTTGCTTAATTAAAATTAATCAGGCCTGTTGCCTTTTAACAAATTATGTTTTTCATTTCCCAATATCCTTAATGCTTCTACTAGTTGGACTCTTTTACAAACAAACTCTTTTTGTCCAGCCATCAGATTAAACCACAGCTGTACAAATGTAAAAAACTGAGAACACAAAAGGTTTCGACTCACAATCTGGAGCTGCTCACGTGAATTCGGTGAATCACATTCAACCTCTGTTTGAACTATAAGGGTGTAATAAAAGTGGACAATAATTGTTGTAAAACTAAATCTTTATTAAAAGTCACCACAAACATTCAATAAATGTCATTTTAAGGGTTTCAACAGACAAAATAGCTTATGAGATAATTCTATGGTGTCATATGTGATGCTAATTATTATTTTGTTTAGGGTAATTATGTTTGGAGCCATTTAATTTAAAGGATTAGTTCAATTTGAAATTAAAATTTCCTGATAATTTACTCACCCCCATTTCTTCCAAGATGTTTATGTCTTTCTTTCTTCAGTCGAAAAGAAATTAAGGTTTTTGATGAAAACATTCCAGGATTTTTCTCCATATAGTGGACTTCAATGGCCTCCAAACGGTTGAAGGTCAAAATTATAGATTCATTGCAGCTTCAAAATGTTCTGCACGATCCCAGATGAGAAATAAGGGTCTTATCTAGAGAAACCATCACTCATTTTCTAAAAGAAAAAAAAATTATATACGTTTTAACCATAAATGCTCATTAAAATTCCGGCAGTGTAGACACTGCTAAGTGTATTACTGCCCTCCACAGGTCAAAATTTGAACTAACTGTTATAGGCTATTCTTGCACTAGCATATTGTATATGACAATTTAGTTCAAACTTTGACCTGAGGAGGGCAGTAATACACTTAGCAGTGTCTACACTGCTGGAATTCATATAGAGAAGAAGAGAGCTAGTTCAAGATAAGCATTTATGGTTAAAACATATAACATTTTTTATTTTTTAGAAAATGAGCGATGGTTTCTCTAGATAAGACCCTTATTTCTCATCTGGGATCGCTGTAAACTGTCATTTTGACCTTCAACCATTTGGGCTCCATTGAGGTCCACTACATGGAGAATCCTGGAATGTTTTCATCAAAAACCTTAATTTCTTTTCGACTGAAGAAAGAAAGACATGGACATCTTGGTTGACATGGGGGTGAGTAAATTATCAGGAAATTTTCATTTGAAAGTGAACTAATCCTTTAATAGCTCCATAAAAATTATATTCTGTGCAAATACAATCATGAAATGGAAGAAAAATAATCTGTAGTGTAAACAAATAGCTGTGTAAGTATAGGAAATCTGTACAATTTTATTTTCGTGATTATACAGCAAACTTTAGCAAACATATCTGGAACTAAACCTTCTGCTCATTTCATACTGCTCTGATTTTACTCGATGGGTCTGACGGTGAAGTCTAGTCTCTTCCATCCTGTTCAGCTCACTTCTTGTAGTGTGTCTTATATCTGATGTCATACACCAAAAAAGCAACAGAAGCCACGCCCACCAGAGCAGAGGCGACCAATCGGATCACAGCCTCAATAAGACCACAACAGTGGATGTGGTCTGAAAAAAAGAAAAATGCTGAATCAGAATTATGCATTTAGCTCCTTTTCAAATATGTTTTGTGGGTTATTATTAGGATTTAAAGCATACATTAATGCAAAGCCTTCACAAGCTTGACTGCGTGAATATGTTTGCTTGGTCAAATAACATTAGCTAGAATTGTTTAATATAATATAACTCTAGAGTCTTCTAAAAAATGCTTTAGCCCCTTCTTTATCTTCTAAATGCATAAATGCAATATAAATGTTGCAGTTTTAATTGGCTTATGTGGTTGAATGTTTAGCACACATCAGCTGTAACATAAAACAACACCTGTGTACATGTTTGGCCACAACTGCACATGTGGTTTCCATTGTGACATCATCTTTTAAAGCTCTCCAAAAACTAATATTGCACTGTTTATCAGAGTACATGTGAGTGACGCACCTGAACTTGGCTGATGGAGTTCAGTAATGTTGGCATCCTCAATCTGGATGATGTTTGAATTGTTCACCACACAGCTGGGCGACAAAAAGTTGGAGTTTGATGATCTTTCTGGAGATTAAGTACTTTGTGGAGTCTCTGATAATGACATTAGTCTAATTACACACACCTTTTATTTTATTTATATGTTTTTATTTATGTAATTAATATTTTAAATGGAACTAAAGCCATTGAAAGATCATAAAATGGAGGAATAGTGAAAAGAACAGAAAATAAACATTTAAAAATATTACTATGATTCTCTACTCACCATATACTTTAACATTGTAACTCATGTAGCTGGTCTCTTTGCTGATAACTGTTACTCTATAAAGTCCAGAGTCTGTGGTTGTGGTGTTTGTGATGGTCAGAGATCCGGTTTGATCCAGTTTCAGTCTGTCTCTGAATCTCTCATCAGGATCACCATACATTGAGTTGGTTTGCATGAGCCTGCTGACTTCAGCTATTCGAGTACTTCTGAACGCCCAATGTATCAACAAATATTTCTGTGATTCAGTAACATCAGTGTTCAGAGTGACAGAATCTCCCTCCATCACTGACACTGACTTCACTCAATCATTCAAACACCTGCTGTGAACAAGCACTGAAAGAAAGAGAAATAAGAACACAAACTACAACTTTCTTCAGCCACAGCCTTAGATGAACTGAAGATAAAAGACATTAAATCTCTGAAGATCTGATTAAACAACTCCACAAACAGCATTACCAGCTTCACTTATTACTAACCAGACTGACTTTATTTTTGTCACACATCTACAGAAGATCTTACTGAGAATTAACAGAGGATTAGATGTTGATGTCTAATTGAAAATGTTTAGTTTGAGGTCACCATCATCATGATCAGCATTTGCTTTAGTTGGGCTCTTGGCCCTTGATTTTTGTTGAATTGCTTCTTTGTCAGCAAGGTGTTTTCAGAAACATTTATGCATTGACAAAGCAGATCCACATGTCTGTTTTAAACTACAGAAAAGGTAGTTATTTAAGCCACTTTAAAGGAACACTCCACTTTTTTTTTTGTTTTTGTTTTTAAAAAGTGTGTTCTTTTAATACAGTCATATGTCTGTTATTAAAACATGTTGATCTGCTTTATCAATGCAGAAATGTTTTCTGAAAACAGCTGCAATTGCTGAAAAAGAAGCTATTCAACAAAAGTCAAGGGTCAAGAGCTCAACTAAAGCAAACACTGATCTACATGACGGTGATCAAATGAAACATTTTCAATTAGACATAAACATCTAAACCTCTGTTAATTCTCAATAAGATCTTCTGTAGACGTGTGACAGAAATAAAGTCAGTCTGGTTAGTAATAAGTGAAGCTGGTAATGCTGTTATGTGGAGTTGTTTAATCAGATCTTCAGAGATTTAATGTCTTTTATCTTCAGTTCATCTAAGGCTGTGGATAAAGAAGGTTGTAGCTTGTGTTCTTATTTCTCTTTCTTTCAGTGTTTGTTCACAGCAGGTGTTTGAATGATTGAAAGAATGTTTCAGAAAAGAACATCATACTAACCTTTAAATAACATTCTACTAACATTAAGAAAACTGAACATTTTCATGTTCTTGGAATGTTACAAATCAACATTCCTATGTTGAATTTTAAATCAAAATTAAGTTGAAAGAACATTTGAGGAACATCAAAAACGTTCCTTTAACATCAAGGAAACTGGACGTTTTTTATGTTTCCAGAACCAACACTGAATATTTAGAAAATGTTCTTATAACAAAATTCTGTTAGCTGGGTACACACTTACGCACTTGCTTAGCCAAATAATATTAACAAGGATTGTTTGTGTAATACATGTAATTCTAGACTCTTTAGCCCCATCCTTCTTCTCAGCTCTCATAGCAACTGTGTGATTATGTGATTCTTTCTCTATGATGTTTTTGCCTTGAGAATTAATGTTTTCTAAAGCAGCATTGGTCACCACCCACACACTTGAATCTCAGACTCACGCTTCACTTCTCTGTCGCTCGCCTGTGGTTTATTCTCTGTTTATGTAAACATAAAAAAAAAAAAAAAAACAAGCAAATGCACCCTAACCCCATATCCATAAACATCCAGCACTGATCAAATGTAAACTTTTAATGCTTAAACTCTAGTCGCTTGGAAAAAAGCATCTACCAAATGCATAAATGTAATTTCAATGTAAATGTTACAGTTTTTATTGGTTTATGTGGTCAATTAAAGCACACACACCAGCAGTAACATGAATTAACACCTATGAACTAACAGCAACGTAGTGTCGGCCCAGATCCAGCCCACATGTACCAGATCTGGGCTGTGTTTGAACACAACTGTCTTATTGATTTTACTTCAATCAGGCAACTATGAGCTAACAGTGGATTTCAGTGGAGAAAAAAAAAGGCTTTTAAAGGGGACCTATTAAGTTGTAGTTCTCTACTCACCATAGACTTTAACATTGAAACTCATGTAGCTGGTCTCTTTGCTTATAACTGTTACTCTATAAAGTCCAGAGTCTGTGGTTCTGGTGTTTGTGATGGTCAGAGATCCGGTCTGATCCAGCATCAGTCTGTCTTTGAATCTCTCATCTTCATACATTGAGTTGCTTTGCGTGAGTCTGTTGATTTCAGCTATTCGAGTGCTTCCAAACATCCACTGTATCAGCATATATTTCTGTGCTTCAGTAACATCAGTGTTTAGAGTGACAGAATCTCCCTCCATCACTGATATTGTCTTCATTTCATCAGTCACATCTACAGAATATACAGATGTTTTGTCACACACTAAAGCAGAAAGTATACTTTGTTTTTTTACGCACAGTGAAATGAACAACCTTGCAAAGTACTTCGCTTGTATACTTTATTCTGGCTCCTCAGTGGACATCTTTCAATGTCGAAAAGACATCTTTTGAACATAACTTTGCTTAGTGTGGAGGTAAGGTTAGGCACTCACTTTCATGTACAAACAGAAGTGAAAAATAAAACACTCATCTGTGGGTTATTGTTGGGCTAATTTTAACATTCCTGATTGGTCACTGCATTTATGAGCTAAATGGGCTTGTCTGTGATTGGTTACGGTCTGTCAGTCTGATTCGCTCATGCTGAATTACTAACCAAAACCGTCAGTGAAAACTTTAATGAATTATACACAGAAAATGAAAAGACAATCCTCGTACAGGCTATGGGGCAAACATTAGATATTAGATCAGTATCTATGTCCCCATGTCAAAGGCTCCTCGGCTTTGGCCCCAATCCATGATACATAATACAATAAATATCTTATTACACCATGTCTATGCCACTGTTGATTATAAGGACAGCATTTGCCGGAGTGAGTCAGCTTGCACTGAACAAAACTGAAAGAAGAGCTGCAGCAAACAGAAGTGAAACATAAAACACTCACCTCTGGATCAGACTGCTCTAACTTTATTCATTTGACAAGTTTTAGTTACTGATTGGATCATGTAGTTATTTAAATTTCATACTGAGAAAATACAATGTTATACACATCATTAAGCTGCATGATAAAAAAGTAGAATATTATAACATTTATTTTAAGTACTTTTGAAGTTGTGAAATTAATTTTCAGTGTTTTAAAACAAAATAATACATGTTGTTATGGTACATTTCTATTAGATTTTATATTAAAGTGATTGTCTGAGAAACTTTTTTATGGGAATAATCTTATGCTAATGTTATGCGCAAATCCTGATCATAAACAGAAGCTTATTATTAAAACGGTAAGAAGAGAAGTCATAAAAACACATTTATAACTTACCAACCAGATGCCACAAACACAAAGAGAAGAAAACAAAAGCATGAACCATATTCCCTGGTTGTTTGCCCACCACTCTAATAACCTGACATGTCTGAATATGACCTGAACACAAACGCAGTCCCCAGAAGGTTGGGTTGTTAGTAGGCGTTCCCACTGCTGGCAGCCTATAGTAACGTTTGTGGCAGTTGCCAGTGTCATACCATGTTGTTGACAGAAAACGTTTTCTTACCGTTTTCTACCACTTACCGCATTTTGGAGGGGGAATATAGTATATAAATAGAATAAGTCCATAAAATGCTAAATATCAAACATGAAGTAGGAACAATGTGTGCTCTTTGCCATTGAGGCTATCTATATGTGACAGTAGCTGTATTCTGGTGTTGTGCCAAATAATTACCCCCCTCGTTTAAGTCACCTGATTTCCTAATCCTAATGCCACCCCCAATCCTAAACCAATACTAGGGGGTAATATTTGGCGGGGGTCAGAATTTGGCACAACAACGGACTGAGCAGATGATATCTGTTAAAGTTCACTTCACTTGACACAATGTGTTTACAAAATGTTCTGTTGTCATTATTCCAACAGGACATTGTTACTGTACTCTCTGTGATGGCTTGTTGGAATGTGAAAATTCTGTCATTTATTACTCACCCTCATGTCTTTCCATACCCGTAAAACCTTTGTTTATCTTCAGAACACAGATTAAGATATTTCCAAGAGGTATATGACTCGTCCACAGACAACAATTTGCACCACTTTCAAGGTCCAGGTATTTAAGAAATCGTTAAAACAGTCGACGTGACAGCAGTGGTTCAACCATAATTTTGTGAAGTGATGAGAATGCTTTTTGTGTGCAAAAACAAAACAAAAACAACAACTTTATTCTGCACCAGCATCACATCACACATATGTGTCATGCTGCTCATGTGAACAGCTTTGGCCAATACCAAGCTGACATTCAGACGTAAACACATAAGTCTTCACTGTGCTTACTGCGGCAAGGATAATGACAGAGAAGAGAAAAGATTGTTGAATAAAGTCATTATTTTTCAAAGCAAAACAATGCCAAAGAAGTGCTCCGTCTCAGTGCTCTTTGGATGCAAGGGATAATTCAACTTGTAAACTTATGGATAATCCAAGGCACTCGAATAATGTAAAAACTAAATCTTAAAAACAGGTGACACTTACAGGCTGCACACGTACACGTACAGGCTGGTATTGCCTTCTTCAGGGTGTTTTATGCCATACAATTATTACAATAACATAATAATGATTTATATAATTATTCCTATGACAGTAGGCGCAAATGCCCTGCAAAATAAATGAAAATAAATATTTCATAAGTATATTTTACTTACTACTTTAGTCTTGCAAGTAACTTGCAAGAGATTAACCCTTTTATTATGAGCTTTTATTTTGGAGAAAACTAACATCAGATCACCAGATTTAGTTCTTTGACAAAATACAATGTTAGAGACCTTTTATGTTAGACTATAAGTTTTAAATTTTCAGTTCATTTGAAACATGAAACAGTGGCGGTGCAGGGTCATTAAAGGATTAGTTCACTTTCAATTTAAAATTTCCTGATAATTTACTCACCCCCATGTCATCCAAGATGTTCATGTCTTTCTTTCTTCAGTCGAAAAGAAATTAAGGTTTTTGATGAAAACATTCCAGGATTTTTCTCCATATAGTGGACTTCAATGGCCTCCAAACGGTTGAAGGTCCAAATTACAGTTTCAGTGCAGCTTCAAAGCGTTCTACACGATCCCAGACGAGGAATAAGAGTCTTATCTAGAGAAACCATCACTCATCTTCTAAAAAAAATAAATAAAAATTATATATGTTTTAACCATGCTCATCTTGAAGTAGCTCTCTTCTTCTTCTTCTCTATTAGAATTCCAGCAGTGTAGACACTGCTAAGTGTATTACTGCCCTCCACAGGTCTAATTGTTATACTTGCACTAGCATATTGTATATGACAAACTTTGGCCTGTGGAGGGCAGTAATAGACTTAGCAGTGTCTACACTGCTGGAATTCAAATAGAGAAGAAGAGAGCTAGTTCAAGATGAACATTTATGGTTAAAATGTATAAAATTTAAATTTTCTTTTCAACTGAAGAAAGAAAGACATGAACATCTTGGATGACATGGGGGTGAGTAAATTATCAGGAAATTTTAATTTGAAAGTGAACTAATCCTTTAATGGGAAACACTGAATGAATCTTTAGCTGACAAATGTGCTTAAGTTGAGTAATATTATATAATTTCAAAAACCCTTCAACCAAACCGAATGAGACTCTTGAGGCCCGCCACTTAATTATCTAATAAACTCCAAAATCGCTTACGTGTTATTTTAACATGTGTGGACATATACAATGAGCGCTGTTCATGAAACCCAATATTTTGCTGTGTAGCATCCCACCATTTCATTAGCCAAAAAGTTTAGAGATCCCAAATGTTTAAAGGACAATTGAAGAATGTTGTTCCAAGAATTTCTTACAATATATAAATAATGTTTTTGTGCTAACCTTTTGAAAACATTATTGAAGAACAGATAACATTGAACAAATGCTCTATTAATTTTACTGGAAGAACGTTTGTTCAACTTTGAGAGAACCTTGCCAGAATTAGCCAATCAACTTGACAAACATAATTTTTATAGGTTAGATCAAGAGCATTGCTTAACACAGTCAAAAGGTATGACATTTTCATCCCCTTTTCACCAGAATGGTTGGCGTTAGAGCCAGAACCACAGGTAAACTGGAGCCTTTTTTTTTTTTTTATGCTTGAACAACAATTATAAAACAGAAACAAAAATGCCAGGGGGCAAAAATACAATATCAACCAAATGAGAAAGTAAATAAAAACAAAACTAAATAATAATCCAAAAAAAAAAAACAATAAAAGGCTTTATTATTTGTACTGTCCTTAATAGAAACCGTATAATTTTTTAATTCCACAGAAAGAGGTTCCTGATTACTAAATTTACACCGATGAATATGAAACTTAAATATAATCACAAAATGAACAATATAGGGCCTATGCTTAATTTTGTTCACAGTAACGGGAGTGATTCTAGCTGGCAGCTCGCATAAACCGCTGGTACTATATCATCTCTCCTTTTCGGACTCGGAGATAGACTGAAACTGAAACTCGCTCTCTAGCTGCAGTAGCCTATAGGTCTGGGTGCGGTTCAGGAATTACGAACACATTCTGCGGAACAGAATGATATAAATAATCTCCATTGATTATCTTCATTGAATTCAGAATCTACACAACTCTACATAAGACATGCAGAGCACATTATTACTTTTTCTATTCTTATTATTCATGCACGGTAAGTGGATTTCTGTCTGTTTCATTTTAGACACCAATTCTGTAACAAATGCATGTGAACTGACAGTGAAGAAACAACTCGTCTAATAACGAAATCATTTTAAGTAGGCCTAGAATAATTGATTTGGTATTTTACATTTATGATCATTGATATTAATAAGAATTATGATATTTATATTTGCTTAAATAAAATGTAGGCCTATATAAAATATATAATTGTAACGTTTAATTTGGCATTTTGCGCTTTTACAGCTAAATTAAGTTTCTATTTATTTCCTACACTGAAAAAAAAAAATGTTTTCATTCAACCAATTAAATAGAAAAAAAAAAAAAAAAAAAAAAATTAGGGTAATGATTCACATCTATAGCCTATTTTATAACTTGAGCCAATGAAAAATAAACAACTTACCCTAAACAATATTTTCTATGTATATGAATACTATTTTATAAAACCTGACACAAAGTATATTTTTCTTGTTGAAGAAAGTCAATTAATTTAAATTCTATTTTTGACCTAAACAAAAAGATGAAGATTTAATCAAAACTAAAATTCTCGTTTAAGAAAAACATATTAGAAATAATTTGCTTTATCCAATCAAATAGATAATGATTTAATTACACAATTATTTATTTTTCTTAAAAAAAAAAAAGGTTAAAAGAAATCATTTGATTTAAACAAACGAACAAAAAAAAGTACATGGATTGTTATGTGTTAGTTAGGGTTGGGCAGGATGCTGACACGACACATCACGTGTGAGTGGTAAATAATGGTAATGAAATATAGGCACAAGACGTTGACCTGGGGCCCAGCCAGTTTTGTCTGCAGTTTTCATGAAGTCCGCAGTTTTCACACTGCTCAGTGTGCACACTACAGGCTGTTAAATGTGACACTGAAACATGCTGGAGTTAATGAGCAGAATCACTGAAGGACAAATCTCTCTTATTTCAAACAGACTGCTTTAGTCAAAATGTTTAGTCATCATTGTGGTAATCAGAGTTTCCTTTAGTTGGGCAGTTTGACTTGACTTTTCATGTGAGTCTGTGGTTTTGGAACAGTGTTTACAGAAACACATGATTTGTTACAAAGGAAACCATCATCAAGAGCAATCAGGTGATATGGTTTCAAGTTGTTCCAAACCTGTGAATTTCTTTTTTTCTGCTGAACGTAAAGGAAGATATTTGGAAGAATGAAAGCAAATCAGGCTTAAAATCTTTAGAATTTTTGTTCTTTTGTATTAAAGGTGCTAAAGAGGATGTTTTGTTTTATACATTTTTGTAATATTACTTGAAACTGTCTTTACTAACTGATAAAAGACTATTTATTAGGTGCACTGAAAGGAATAATATTAATATACATCATCTGTGCACGAGGTAGGGCCTTAAAAACATCAGTCACGATGTTTACGATCATCGCGTAAACGATTGGCCCTCTGGCTTGTCAATCACTTCCATGACGTTCCTTGTGAGAGACGTGCGCGGATTGGCCCTCTGGCTTGTCAATCACTTCCATGACGTTCCTTGTGAGAGACGAGCGCGGCTGTGCGCTCCAGTAACTTTCCACACTCCACAGGCGCCGCATGCAATGTTTTTGTCAGGAGACAGGAGTAACAACTGCAGATTATGAGTTACCTGCGGTGAGTCCGACATAATGAATCCACTAACACGACACAGCGAATGTCGGTGGTAAACAAACACTCGTGTTCCAATACTCGTGCACGAGTTTTGGGAGGCATTCCCTCAAAAACTCACTAACAGTCTTTGGTTTCTCAGTCGACGAAAAGATCCTCTTTAGCACCTTTAATATACATCCGTGCCGTGAGATATTTCAAAAAGTGGTGGGGACATGTCCCACCCGCCCCACCCAGAAATTACATCTATGGTCGTTATCATCAGGTATCTTCAATACTCAATCAATCATCACTTAATTAACCACTTATGTACCTAATTAACTCTAACACTGCTTCAGTGTTACTTTAACACCCTGCTGGTGGTTCCATATGAACACCGAGCAGTGTTGGTTTAACACTGGCGAATTTACTGTGTGTGTCTGTAAAATTGTTCTTCTGTTCTGCAGGTTTGTCTGGTGCAGAGACAGATGAATATGAATCTGAGCCTGTGTCAGTGATGGAGGGAGATTCTGTTACTTTACACACTAATCTTACTGAAATACAAAATGATGATACGATTCTGTGGATGTTTGGACCTAAAGACTTTCTCATATCTCAAATAACAAGAAAGGATGATCTGACCTCATTTTTTGTGACTGATGATGATGTGGGGTTTAGAGGCAGATTGCAGGTTAATCAAAACACTGGATCTCTCACCCTCAGAAGCACCAGAATCAGACTCTCAGGACAATATAAACTCACCATCTCTAGAGAAAAGACTAGATCCAAGATATTTAATGTTACTGTCTTTGGTAAGTATCTCAAGTCTTTCAATATGATAGTCATGACGATCTCTGTGAACCAATGAATCATTCAGATTCACTGAGATCGCCCCCTAGCACAAACCTCTGAACAAGTGTCTATTGGTTTTACCTGATCTGATAAGTTTTATACATTTGTACACATTTTAATTTGACATTAGTATAATTAAAATGAATAGTATATAGTTATTCTATATCAATGGCTATATATTAGTATATATAGCCATTGATGAAAAAAAAAAAAAGCAAGCCCTGAAAATTGGTAAAGAACACATTGTACAGACACTTGAAATTAATTCTTATTAGATGATTATTAATTGCATTTGATAGATTTTACTTGCAATAGATCATTTGCAATGGGTTTGTAAAAGGAGTTCTTATGCATGTTTGGCCTGGGATTTTGTTGCATTTACAGTGTACTGACCAGCAGGGGTCACCAGCATGTGGCATTTTGAACAGTGAAACAGTGAATCATTTTGTGAAGCAATTGGTTCAACTGATTTGAAGCTTTGAAAAGCTCTGTTTCTCCCATCATTACTTCTGACTCGGCTAGAACAGAAATTTGAATATGAATTTACAAGGTCAGAGTTGCTAAGCAAATGAAACACTAATCACCATTACAGTGAATTCAAAACAATTACAGTAAAAATCTATTAAAATTATCTAAAGCAAATGTTTTAAAGCCAATGATCAAAGAGCCCAACTAAAGCACACACTGACCACCATAATGGTGAACCTTTTTATTTTCAATAAAACATCAACATATAAACCTTTTTTAATTCTCAATAAGAATGTTAGTATGACAGAAGTAAAGTCTGGATTGTAATAAGTGAAGATGCTGAGATCTTGAGAGATTAGTTTGCTAACAGTCAATGATTGTTTTTTTGTTGTTTGTTTTGTTTTTTACAGTAGATAAGGCTCAGGTGTGGCTCAGTTTTGGGGTTTCTTGTTTATTTAAGTCTGAGAATCTGTACCAACACTAAAACCTTCTTCAGTCCCAGTGCTGGGCCAGTTATGGGTTAGTAACTGGCTGAGACTCGGGCCAGTTATGGCCCATGTGTGGCCCTTGTCTTTAATCCAGATCTGTGACACCCCAGGGCCGTAATTCTTTGCGGCATATGGGCAGAGGAAAAAGGGGCGGTGTGGACAAAAACATTGCTATGTGGGAGGTGGCATGAGGGTTTATAGGTTTGATAATCAGTTTCTGTTTGTTTCAGGTGTGGTTGGTGAGACAAATGGAGTGAAGTCAGTGTCAGTGATGAAGGGAAAATCTGTTACTCTAAACACTGATACTGAAATACATACAGATGATCTGATAGTGTGGAGGTTTGGAAATGATGGCATCCTCCTAGCTAAAATTTATGTAGAGACTAATGAGACCTCATTAAATTATGCTGATGAGAGATTCAGAGACAGACTGAAGTTGGATCAAACTGGATCTCTGACTATCACAAACACCAGAACCACAGACTCTGGACTTTATGAACTACAGATCAGAGGCAGTCAGAGCTCACACAAGACTTTTTTCCTTTCTGTCAGTGGTGAGTACTGTAACTCCAAATGTTATATAGAGCATGTCTTTAATGCAATTACACATACAGTAAACTTAGATAAATACACTTTTAGATACACTTCAGTTAAAAAAGTTGCCTGGATGTGAGGTTTGTGATTGATTTGCAAATTTAACAGTATTTTAAGGGTTAGATACAAACTGACTTTTTGACACTGAACAGAAAACCCCTTAGAAATTGTATCAGATCTTCACTCAGGTTATATAGTGTTGATGTTTATAGTGATCAGACACATTCACACTAATGATTGGTGTCTTTTTCTTTACATATTCAGGTCTGCCTCCATGGGCTGTAACAGGAATATGTGTTGCTGTTTCTGTTTTTCTGACTGCAACTATAACTGCCTGTTACTATCACCGGAGAGTGGGTAAATATAGCTGTTACATCAAGAAAAAACCTAAATCTAAAAGTGTAATTTTCAGTTGTAATTTCAGCTTTTTTACCACAAATTCTGCTTGTATCAGTGTATGAATCTCAACAATAGTGACAATCATCAAAAAGCTTCATCCTGCAGTGCACTTAAGAAAAGCCAAGGGTCAAGTGCTCACCTAAAGCAAACGCTTTTCACTATAATGAGGACTTCAAAAATTCTCCCTAAAAAAATTACATTAATTAGAGCTAAACCTCTGTTAATTCTAACTGGTGTGCAATAAGTGAAGCTGGTAAAGCTGTTTTTGGAGTTGTTTAATCATCCTCTGCAGACCTTGAGAAATGTAATTGATATGATTTGCAGTCAATTAAAATTTATTCGCCATTATAGTGAAAAGTGTTTGTTTTAGTTGAGCACTTGACCATTGACTTTTATTACAAAACTTTAATTTTCAATTATATTGTGCACACCTTTTAGATTTTTGATGTTTGACCCTGTAACTGAGATAGCCAACACATTCATGAACACATTTCTGTTTTCTGTGTCTATATGCCGTGACAGGCAAAGAGAAGAAAGTGTCGGTGACAGAGGGAGATTCTTTCACTTTACCCACTGATGTAACTGAACATAAAAATCGTATGATACAGTGGTGGTATGAAGATGAAGACAATCTCATTGCTGAAATCAAAGGAGGAACCGGTAAGAAACATGATGTTGCTGATGAGAGATTCGGTGACAGACTGATGCTGAATGAGCGAACTGGAGATCTAACCATCGGAGACATCAGAACCATTCACTCTGGACTCTATAAACTAAAGATCAGCAGCAACACATGCACCGGCATCGCCCAATTCAAGAGATTCATTCTTACCGTCAATAGTGAGTAGATCAAGTCTTTTATTGTGTTAATAATGAAGTTCTCAAAGTGCTCAAAATTAACCCAAATTTTATTTGCAATTAAGAAAATCTGGGTTTTTTTTTATTGGATTAATTTGCATCAATGTATTACATGTAGTTAAACCTAGTTTAGCAAAAATTAAAATATAATTCAGATATGTTTTTGTTAGGTATGATTTAAGCATTATTAATATGAAATATTTACTTCCTATTGATTAATATTTAAATGTTTTTGCCAGTTTGACATAAATTTCAGCAGGTGTCTGTGATTTCAGGCAATCGTGGACAACTTTACCAAAATATATAAAAGAAAATCTAAAAATTCATACACTCTTCTTAGGTAAAAGTTGTCTTTAAGTTGTCTTAAGTTTTGCCACAAAGTTTAATCAAGTTTAATCAAGTAAGCAAGATTAATCACTCCAACAACACACTTCCAAACGTTCATCTGCACTCATCTTGTGGTCAATGACTGATACGCTGGTATCAGCACCCCCTGCTGGACTGAAATTACAGCCTTTAATGAGTTTGTTTGCCCATATAATCTTTAACGAGTTCGTTTGCCCATATAATCTTTAGGGTATTAGGTTAGCTAATTTGGCTTGCTGTCCACTGAGGAGGGGCTCGATGAAGCATCTTCAACTCGAGCTCTGATACACCCCCCCAGTGAATAAATATAGGATATGATTATATAGGGCAAGGTACCTGAAATGAAGGTGGAGTTTGGGGAGGTGGAGGGATGCTGAAACAGCTGAGACTGAAGAGAGGTAAGCAGCTGCTTATATACTCTGGCTGTTGATTGGAAGATTAGATGGGCTCGCTCCTCCCTAAATTACATTTAGGAACTTCACTTAACGAGTTCGTTTGCCCATATAATCTTTAGGGTATTAGGTTAGCTAATTTGGCTTGCTGTCCACTGAGGAGGGGCTTGATGAAGTAGCTTCAACTCGAACCCCGATATACCTCCCAGTGAATAAATATAGGATATGATTACATAGGGCAAGGTACCTGAGATGAAGGTGGAGTTTGGGGAGGTGGAGGGAAGTTTTTATCCAATATGGCTTGGCTATTCATTTATAGGTTATGTCTTCCTCAATTTCCAGTAAGAGGCAGAGTTTGGTCACTGGTCTTTCGAAAATGCAAGTCTTTGATACTCACTTACAATCTCCTCATTTCTGTTTCTATGTGCTGCTGTAACAGATGAAGAGAAGATGCCAGTGAAGAAGGGAGAATCTGTCACTCTGAAGACTGATACTGAAATACAGAGAGATGATCAGATACAGTGGCTGTTTGGAGATGAAAACACTATCATAGCTGAAATCAAAGGAGGGACCGGAGAGATCACTAATGTTGCTGATAAGAGATTCAGAGGCAGACTGGAGCTGGACAATATGACTGGATCTCTGACCATCAAAAACACTGAAACTGAAGACAATGAAGTTTATAAACTGAAGATCAGAAGTGTTAAAGGAGCCACAAACAAGAGATTCAGAGTTGGTATCTATGGTAAGTATAGTATCACATAATTGAAGTGCAAGTCATCTTTGCAGTTTGTTCTTGCACACACACACACACACACACACACACACACACACACCTTCTGTCTCTTTACATCCAATGGAGCTTTACTGACTTATAAACTCCTCACCAAAAGTTATAAACTCCTCATTTCTCTGTTTTTATATCTTGCTGTGGCAGATGAAGAGAAGGAAGTGTCAGGAAAGGAGGGAAAGACTATCACTCTAAACACTGATGATGAAATGCAGAAAAACAATCAGGTATGGTGGCTGTTTGGAGAAGAAAACTCTCTCATAGCTGAAATCAAAGGTGGGACAGGAGAGATCATTACATATGGTGGTGCTGCTGTTGGGAGATTCAGAGACAGACTGAAGCTGGACAAGGAGACTGGATCTCTGACCATCACAAACATCAGGACCACAGACGCTGGACTTTATCAAGTATGGATCAACAGAAGCAGTGGCAGAAAAAACAAGTATTTGAGATTCACTGTTTCTTTCAGACGTGAGTATTTCAAGTTTTTCCATGTAATAATGTTCACCATTCTTCCTCATACATTCAGTTTTTCTTTTTCTTTTTCAGAGCACAAGACGAGCTGGTGGAGTTGGTTTTAGAGTTGAAGTTGAAAAGCTAAAGGTGCATTTCTTGCACGAAATCAGATCTTTTCTGTATAGGATGCATTTCACTTCACTCAGCATTGAAAATAATATTGTTGTGAATCTCCATCTGTTTTCAGTGTTACAGTTTGTCTGAATTATCAAATTTAGCTAAAACCTGTTGAGTCGCTGACCCGCATGCACGTTAGATCAGTTTTAAAGCAATCTGAAGCAATCATTGCATTGAAATGAACATAGATTTACACTGGAGTAACATTGTGCACATTATGTTATTGTAATTTGCCATTCATATTTAGGTTTAAAATTGTTTTAAAATAACTGCAATGCAGTCAATGCCCAGAAAGCTACTAAAGATTATATGATATATGACAAAATGGTTTCTGCTTTCTGATTGATCATATTGTTCAAACATCAAAAGCATCATAACATCTAGACATCTACCAGCAAAGACAAAAAAAAAAGTATTTTATCTTAATTAGTAGGTTAAATATTTATATAGAAATCAACGGAAACCCACACAGTGATGGTCTACATCTATGTTAGCACAGATTAACCTATATATACCTTTATATCTAAACATAAAGTCTAATATATAAAAAAACATTTAGTGTAATGTAAGGCTCTTGTCTGCTTTTCAGTATTGTGTTGTCAGTGCTGTACTGTAATGATGAATACTGCTGTAATGACACTGCTGGAGCTTTACCTAGTGACTGTAAGTGGTAATAGACTCTCATTGAACTATAGGGGGAGCCAAAGTAGCATCTTCTGCATTAGAATAATTGCTGTTGGTGAAGTGAAAGTGAAAGTAAAGTGATGTGTAGCTAAGTATGATGTTACATACTCTGAATTTGTGCCCTGCATTTCATCCAAGTGCACACACACAGCAGTGAGTATTGAACATACACACACCGTGAACACACACCCAGAGCAGTGGGCAGCAGTGAGCGATTGGGGGTTAGGTGCCTTGCTCAAGGGCACCTCAGTTGTAGGTAATAAGAGTGGAGGCGATCGCTGTTCATTCACTCCCCCCACCCTGGGTCACCATTATTAAGATTCATATGCTGATTTTTGAGCGATTGGGGGTTAGGTGGTTCACACTGAGCGGTGTTGATTTAACCCCGGGGAATTTACTGTGAAGACTTGTAGTTGGGAATGTTTGTGATTATGAAGGTTTGCTTCAATGCAATCAAATGTTTTATAATATGGAAATGAACGGTTTGTGCATGTTTGTGGCTTCAATGAAAAATCTCTTTCTTATTACTTCATCTTTCTCTTTTTGTATATACCTGTATATAATTATGTATTACATTTTTATTATTCGTTCACTTATTGCTTTTCAATTATATTTTTTCTGTTAGTTTTATGCTGTGTTGTCTTTAAAAGTTAATGATAAAATGTCTCCACCTCAAGGTTTGTAACTTCACAAGTTGTGAAGCAGTAATTTGCTTTGGTATAATAGCACTTGTTGAATTTGTGCTGGTCAGATAAAATCCGACTGATCACTGAGAAAGACGCAACTAAGATTATTTAATAAACAAATTTTTACCATCACTTCTTCTCCTTCCTCCTGCTCTTTCCCAGACTTGTCTGGTTGATCGATTGATTAATGTACTATAATTTTCAATGAAGCAAATCACTGAGAGAGCGAATGTGTTTTCATATTCAGTCACAAGGGGGAGCCAAAGCAGCATCATCTGCATTATGAGAGTCACCATCACACCATCACTTTGAAAGCATACAAAAAGAATCAGTCACTGGTAAAATATCTATTATAACATAATATTTGCAATTTATATGTTGCTTGCAAATACTCTTATGTCATCAGGACACAAAAGATGTGTATTTTGTATTGTTATGACCTCTACCAGCAGAAACAAACAGGCCATGCTAACCAAAAGAGAATACATGAGCCTCTGAAAATACATATACTGTGAAAAATCTCCAAACTAAAGTGCGATTTGAAAAGCTTAAAAGTGCCCTAGAACTTTTTTAAAAAAAAGATGTAATATAAGTCTAAGGTGTCCCCTGAATGTGTCTGTGAAGTTTCAGCTCAAAATACCCCATAGATTTTTTTTAATTCATTTTTTTAACTGCCTATTTTGGGGCATCATTATAAATGAGCCGATTCAGGGTGTGTGGCCCTTTAAATCTCGTGCTCCACGCCCCAAGAGCTCGCGCTTACCTTAAACAACATAAAAAAAGTTCAAACAGCTAATATAACCCTCAAGATGGATCTTTACAAAGTGTTCGTCATGCAGCATGTCTAATCGCGTAAGTACAGTGTTTATTTGGAATGTTTACATTTGGTTGAATGAGTTTGATAGTGCTCCGTGGCTAAAGCTAACATTATACACTGTTGGAGAGATTATAAAGAATGAAGTTGTGTTTATGAATTATACAGACTGCAAGTGTTTAAAAATGAATATAGCGACGGCTCTTGTCTCTGTGAATTCAGTAAGAAACGATGGTAACTTTAACCACATTTCAACAGTACATTAGCAACATGCTAACGAAACATTTAGAAAGACAAGTTTACAAATATAACTAAAAATATCATGATATCATGGATTCATGTCTGTTATTATTGCTCCATCTGCCATTTTTCGCTATAGTTCTTGCTTGCTTACCTAGTCTGATGATTCAGCTGTGCAGATCCAGACGTGTAATCCCTTTCATAATGTTGGGAACATGGGCTGGCATATGCAAATATTGGGGGCATACACCCCAACTGTTACGTAACAGTCGGTGTTATGTTTAGGATTCGCCTGTTCTTCAGAGGTCTTTTAAACAAATTAGATTTATATAAGGAAGGAGGAAACAATGGTGTTTGAGACTCACTGTATGTCATTTCCATGTACTGAACTCTTGTTATTTAACTATGCCAAGGTAAATTCAATTTTTGAATCAAGGGCACCTTTAAGGCTTTCAACACTGTTGTTTTACCAAGTTCAGTCATTAGTTGGCACTCCAGCAGCATCTGCAGGAGAGACATAATGTGACATCCTTAACACCATGGCCTTGTCAAACATCTGATTTATATCTATCACACCTGATTCAACTCATGAGCATATATATAGATATTGTATGCTCCTTATACAGTAATTGTTATAAAAGCATTTTAGAACAGTTTTAGTGTTGCTGTTGGCCCAGATCCAGCATATGTGGATTAAATGCAGACCAGATGTGGCCCGGATCTGGGCCAACACTATGTTACTGTAAGGGTATATAGTTAAATTTTCTAATTACTATCAATAAGGGAATTCGATCATTTACATCTTTCACTTTTGTATGTGAAAATGGCAATTATCATGCCCTTTTAAACCTTTATTTAAATCAGAACACACCAGAAAATAGGCATGAATAACATTGTACCACCCTCCTAACAAATATTAAAATATTAAAGATGCTGAAAATATTGATAAAACTGTAAAGTGTATTTTATGGTAAATACATGAACTTCTCAGATCACCTCAGAAGAATTATACATGGGATAGTGTCAATGGCATTATCACCACAAGAAAAATTACGAGACTGCTTGATGAAAGTAGAATCAGCTAGCAATAAAAAATTAGCAATCAAATGTTGATGATGAAATAAGAAATTTATTTAATCAATTACAAAAATCAGAAGAAAGACCAGAGTGAGGATGCAAATGAATTTTGAGACATCAAGTCCATGAAACTGTCCATAATTATATTCAGCTTTAGTCTAGACTGGATGCCAGCCGAACTTAGCCCCGCCCACAACATTTTGAGGTCGGGGAGTTCGGTCTGGACTCGATCCGTAGAGGAGTAATTATTCCCGAACAGAAACTGTTCGGACCAATCACATTGTCAGGGCGATGATTGACAGATTATCACCAAAAACGTAATCAGCCACGTCATCAAAGAGTGCTTGGGGAGTTTGATTGACAAGCGATCTAACCAATCAGAACGCTGCATCTGCCATTTTGTCCGACAAAGCAGTCAGGAGTTAGAAGATTAACCTCAGTGGAGTTAAACTTGAAAAATTGTGCATATTGACGTCTTTCCGCGTTTGAAACAACATTCATTCTCATGTTCATTCATGTTTATTTGATGCTATAAATGGATTAGTAGGAAGAGATTATCGGTTCACGAGCCTCTTGAGCTGAGGCGCTACAGCAATCTGTCACGATCATGGTCACAACCCATTAAAGAGCCACAAAACGGTTTTTATTGTTTGAATTTTTTTTAATAACTACACAGTTTGAAAGCTGGGACTTTGTTTAATATCATAAGTAACCTGCTCTGCCTCGTCTGTCGATGTGTTGTCAGTTTCCTCTTTGCTCCGCGATGTATTTTCCACTCTGTGTGACGTGACAGCGCCACGGCTTGTCGGACAAAGCAACAGTAACTAAGGGGGGCGGGTCTTTGCGAAAGGTCAATTAGTTTACAACAATGATGGCTGTTGAAGAACTGAGATGTGTAGATTCCGCCATCGCGTCCGTTATAGAAGATATCGACAGCGCATTAATTTTAAAAAAGGAACAGAGGACCGCGATCAAGGCATTTGTCGATGGGAAAGATGTCTTTGCCGTCCTTCCTACGGGATTCGGCAAAAGTTTGATTTATCAGCTGGCCCCGATGGTTGCTAAGAAGAGTCTGTTGACAACTATGCGTCGCTCAACATACGTCACTTACTCTGTAGCTCTGATTGGTTGTAGGTCTATCCAATTGAGGTCTTTCCTGGATCGGTTGAAATACGCCCCCATAATCAAAGCCCAATGGAGCAGTATCAGACTCATATTCGAACTAGAATTGAGTATGACCACGTCAGGCTAGCTTTAGTCCAAACAGAAGGACATCTTAGATCCGTGCCAGTTTTCCTGCAGAAAAAAACTTCTTTAGAAATATTAATTGAAGCTGGTCTTAAAGATGAACTTTGTTCAATGTAACAACTTAGTGATGTTTTAATGAGGCTGGTTGAGACAAATTTAATAAAAGAGAGCTTTTATTACGTTATTGGCTCACATTTGGCGTGCACGCAGCAACACACTTTTAATGTGCTGGATCTGAACTAGTTTAATTTCAGACAGCTGTTTTTATTATGACGACGCAGAGATCCTAAATGAGTTAAACTCTTCCCGCACTGATCACATGTGTGCAGCTTCTCTCTGGTGTGGATCCTCTCATGTGTTTCTTCTCCTCTAGTGCTTTTTCAGTGTCTTGGCTGCCGTGAAGGTCTTTTCTGTGTCTTTTTAAAGTATTCAGCTGACTAAAACACTTTCCACACGAAGAACACATGTAAGGCTTCTCCTTTGTATGAACATTCAGGTGCCTCTTCAGGTGATCTCCCCTAAGAAATGTTTTACCACATTGATCACAGTTATATGGTCTTTCTCCAGAGTGAGAACGCAGATGTGATTTAAGAGTGCCTGACTGTGTGAAACTCTTCCCACATTGATCACATTTATGAGGCTTCTCTCCAGTGTGGATTTTCATGTGTGACTTAAGAGATTCTTTTAGTGTAAAACTCTTCCCGCATTGATCACATGAGTGCGGTTTCTCTTCAGTGTGGATCATCTCATGTCTTTTCAAGTTTGAAGACTGACTGAATCTCTTGTCACAGTGTGAACACTTGTAAGGTTTTTCTCCAGTGTGAATCCTCTGGTGCTGTTTTAATATATCTGCTGTTGTAAAAGTATTACCACAATCAAAGCACATATGATCCTTTAGAGTGCTGTGATTTTTCTGGTGTACTTTTAAATAACTCAGCCGACTAAAACACTTTCCACATGTAGAACACATGTAAGGCTTCTCCTTTATATGGACTTTCATGTGACTCTTCAGGTTTCCTAACCACTTAAATTGTTTCCCACATTGATCACAGGTAAATGGTTTTTCTCCAGAGTGAGAACGCAGATGTAATTTAAGAGTGTATGCATGTCTGAAACTCTTCCCACACTGATCGCACGTGTACGGCTTCACTCCAGTGTGGATTTTCATGTGTGACTTAAGAGATCCTTTTAGTATAAAACTCTTCCCGCATTGATCACATGTGTGCGGCTTCTCTCCGGTGTGGATCCTCTCGTGTGTTTTCAGAGCTCCTGACAGACTGAATCTCTTGTCACAGTATGAACACTTGTAAGGTTTTTCTCCAGTGTGAATTCTTTGGTGGTCTTTCAGTGTGTCAGATCTAGTGAAGGTCTTCCCACAATCAAAGCACATATGATCCTTCACACCGCTGTGTATTTTCTGGTGTACTTTTAAATTACCCAGCCATGAAAAACTCTTTCCACACAGAGAACACACGTGACGCTTCCGCTGTGCATGAACTTTCAGGTGGACCTTCAGGGATTCTGCACTCTGATTTATTTTGCTGCATTGATCAGAGTTGAATGGTCTTTCTCCAGAGTGAGAACGCAGATGTGATTTAAGAGTGCTTGCATGTCTGAAACTCTTCCCACATTGATCACATTTATACGGCTTCTCTCCAGTGTGGATTTTCATGTGTGATTTAAGAGATCCTTTTTGTGCAAAACTCATCCCGCATTGATCACATGCGTACGGCTTCTCTCCAGTGTGGATCCTCATGTGACATTTAAGACCTTTTTTGTACAGGAAACTCTTTCCACACTGAGGACAGGTGAAAGATTTTTTGGCCCTTCCTTTCAATGAGCAACTCAAAGATGTCTCCAGTTTTGTCATGATGATGATTCAGTTATTCGCTCTCGTCTTTCTCCGCCAACAGGTCTAAAATTAAAGATAAAACGGACAGAAATGTGAAGGGAAAGGACATAAAAAATGTAATAGCAGAAAGCAGGTGCGCCTTTGACACGGGGGACAGGGGGGTCAGGACCCCCACAGTTTTGAAAAGAAATCGACCCCCGCACCTTTGATAATGACTGCTTCAATCAGTCACAATATATTATCTTTTAGCTTAGGATATTTTCTTTCAAATGAGACCATTTTCACGTTTTTGTGAGCTTTTGTTTGCAAATGATCAACTGTTTTGTCGCGGATGTGAAGAAGAGGAAATGCGCTCTCAAACGGAGAAACACGCGATCTCCAAACCATCGATCAAAGCGTGATAACGTGTAAGACAGGTCGATGGTATATAAATCATGCCCGAACATTAGCATTTGTCAATCAAGCTAAACCATCCATTCAGAAACCAAGAAATTTGACACTTTAAAGGATTAGTTCACTTTTAAATAAACTTTTCCTGATAATTTACTCACCCCCATGTCATCCAAGATGTCCATGTCTTTCTTTCTTCAGTTGAAAAGAAATTGAAGTTTTTGATGAAAACATTCCAGGATTTTTCTGCTTATAGTGTTCTTCAATGGGCACCAAACTATTGAAGGTCAAAACTAGTTTCACTGCAGCTTCAAATTGTTCTACACAATCCCAGATGAGAACTAAGGGTCTTATCTAGTGAAACCATCGCTCATTTTCTGAAAAAAAAATTTAAAATTATATAAGTTTTAACCTTAAATGCTCATCTTGAACTAGCTCTCTTCTTCTTCTCTATTTGAAATCCAGCAGTGTAGACGCTACTAAGCGTATTACTGCCCTCCACAGGTCAAAATTTTAACTAATTGTTATATACTATTGAACTAGCATATTGCATATAAAATTAGTTCAAACTTTGGCCTGTGGAGGGCAGTATTACTCTTAGCAGCGTCTACACTGCTGGAATTCAAATAGAGGAGAAGAAGAAGAGAGCTAGTTCAAGATGTTCAAGATGAGAATTTCTGGTTAAAACTTATATAATTTTCAAATTTTTTCCGAAAATGCGCGATGGTTTCACTAGATAAGACCCTTATTTCTCATCTGGGATCGTGTAGAACAATTTGAAGCTGCAGTGAAACTAGTTTTGACCTTCAATAGTTTGGTGCCCATTGAAGAACACTATAAGCAGAAAAATCCTGGAATGTTTTCATCAAAAACTTTAATTTCTTTTCAACTGAAGAAAGAAAGACATGGACATCTTGGATGACATGGGGGTGAGTAAATTATCAGGAAAAGTTTATTTAAAAGTGAACTAATCCTTTAAGGTAAGGAGGTTGACGCGCGAGCTGGCTTGACTGAAGTTTTTGTGGCGATTTATAATTTATGGACTGATTTGATCTCGGTAATTACATCTAGAAAGTTAAAAGCATTGATGGCATCTATAAAAGAGATATCTGAAAGAGAAACTAAAGTTATTGCCTCGATCATCGACACAGTGGTAAGGACGCACGAGAGGAGTGTGTATACTGTAGTACTGCATTTACAATACTTATCAGTGGCGTGCACTTTTAAGTGCCCTTTGCGGTCGCATCGCGGTGCCCCCGTGTTCCTATTTCTCTCGATGTGAACCGTGAGCTCCAGTCCATTATAATTCAGGGCCCTTGTATACTTAATTTCCCGCGTTCCGCTCAGTCTCACGTGTGAGCCTTTCAAAGAAACTCCTTTGCCCATGAGTATAAAGGTGCATTCATGCCACATCGTAATTCCTGTTACTATGAGATTCTGGCTTGTAAAAAGTGTTCACGTCCTCATAGAGCTCATAATTACAGCTTGTAAGCTGGGAGTTTTTTGAAAGCTCCCACATGTACCACGTTGCCGCTGTACCACCTGACTGCCAGGGGCGGCGCCAGCCCATTTTGCTGGGGCTTCAGCCCCGAATGTTTTGAGTCAAGCCCCGATTCTTAATTCTATTTAATGACTGTCACTGAGCAAATATGAAACTGGACAATAGCTTAATACTTAAATTCGTTTGAGTAGGACAAACTTAAATTAAACAAATTAGTTCAGTTAAATTAACTGTTATGAGTATTTAAAACTTTCTTTTACTTTTGAGTTCACAGCACTGACATATTTCAAGTAAACTAAACTGTTTTAGTTGCAGCAGATTTCTAATTCCCAGCATGCTTTGCATCAGACTGTATAAATGTTGAAATTAAGTGTTATTTTGTGTGTTTTTGCATAAGATTAACATAGGGAGACATAAGTTAGTGTTTAGTGTTGTGTTATGTTGGGATTGACAGGGGGTTCTGTTATGTCAGTTTTGTAGGGTTACCACTGTGGTGAAGAGTAGACCATGTGGTTAGGTTGAGGATGGGCTGCAAAACTTTAAAAGCCCAAGGATTTATCTTTTAAAAAGAAATGAGTTTGTAAAAAAGATGTTTGAACCTTTTTAATGTCCAGGTACAAGTCAAAGCTGTTTCTTTGTTCAATTTGCATTCTGTACATGGGTTAAAGCTCTTAATTTTGAGTTTCCAGAGTGCAACAGATTGATGCATTTAACCTTAAAATGTACAAAATTTTCTTCCGGGGGGGCATGTGCCCGGACCCCCCTAGAGCTGGTACATCCAACAAAGTTTTACAAATTACAGTGTCAAGTAATGTACATTTTCGGAACAAGAATACGACAACAAAAGCTCCTTTCATGTCAGTAAAGCTGTTAATAGAAAATTCAAATGTCTTTGGACAAATATAGATTGGGGCTAAGCCCTGAATGTTTACAATGTCTGGCTCCTCCCCTGCTGACCGCTATAGGTTCATTTAGGCGTCGATAGTGGTGCCTCAGAAATGCATAATTATAAAACATCTCTGAATATTACATTACGTGTTATCATCTCAAGATTCCAGTAAATACGAGGTGGAGTGAACGCAGCATAGATATCAAATGTCGTCACCCCGTGACCTTGGCGCTCAGGTGTAAGGCACACCATTACATCATGTCCGTTCTCTTTCCGATTCTCATCTTTGCGGAGAAGTTCTTTCATCAGGCTGAATTTCTGACACTGTCAGAAAACTATCGTAGGCTATCTTTGGTTGTAAGACTGGGAAAACAGCTGTCTTTGAACCTCTCTCACTGTAAGTCACAGGACCACCAATTAAGAGTCATGATCCCAGAAATCGTATCCCGGGCTTAATATTGTTGTGTTTGGGCATGTTGGCGAGCAGCATGGTGCATCTGACCATTAGATAATTTTTTAGAGACTGGTGGATTCAAAATGGTCAATATTCATATTCATGCATTTTATTGATATCCTACTGTATATTAATCATTCATTATGATTTATGGCTTATTATTACTTATGTTTATCATTGCATTCAAGCAGTTCACAGAGTTCAGATCATGATGACGGTGAGTTGAAATCAGCAGCGAGTGAGCTCTCTGCATGCAAAATTAAAAGTGGCTTTTTTTTAAGACGTAACCTTGATGCTCCACCTATTGCAGATAATCAGGCTCCTAGCCTGTTTTGTCATGCTTCTGGTCATGTTAATGAATTACTTGTTCCACAATGAGGTGACTTCATTAAAGAATTATCATTTGGCTTTAAAAGTGCAGCAACATTGTGTTGACCCTGATCCGGCCCACATCTGGCACATGTGGCATGATGATCTGGCCCACATGCTGCACTGAATTATGGTCATTGTGTGGGCCGCTTTTGTTTGCCAGATCTGGGCCATGCAAGCCATAGCAATGCCACATGTCAGCCTAGGGAAAAGAAATAAACCTAAATTGGACCTTATCTGAGCCACAAAATCTGTGTATATTAAATATGGAGTCATCTGAGCCTTAATAAACCTGTTATCAAGCAGAATCACTGGAGGAAAGAAGAGAACAGAAAAAGAGACGAGCAGAAACACAAGAACTAGAACTGACTTCAGCCACAGCCTTAGATGAAATCAACTGAAGATGAAAAACATTAAACCTCTCAAGATCTCAACAGAGGATGATTAAACAACTCCACAAACAGCATTACCAGCTTCACTTATTACTAACCAGACTGACTTTATTTATGTTAGACATCAACAAAGGTTGTTATTGAGAATTAACAGAGGTTTAACTCTAATGTGTTTCATTTGAAGTCACCATAATGGTGAATAGTTGTTCTATTATTTCGGCTCTTATTCTATATTTGTCTTTTCTGGCTCTTGTCTTCTCTGAAATTGTGTTTGTTAAAAACACATTTACAGTAGTGAAGGAAGTTAAAGCAGTTAGGTCAAATAAATAAGGTAACACCAGTGACAAAAAAAAATGGTACATGCAGTCTTTAAATAAATGCACACACAAAAAATAATTAAGCTGTCATTTATGAAAAAGAAAAAGAAATACATTTTAAGACATCTTGCCATACCAAAAGTGGACATTTCTGTAGAATGGCCCACAGAATATTCACTTCCTGCACTCCAACTACATTTCGCACCACAGCAATGAAGTCATGTGCAAACAACCAATACATCGTTAGATTAGGCCTGACACGATAACTAATTTCTATTGTGTGATATATTGTTCCAGAAATAATTGTGATAAACAATATTATTGTCATTTTAAGACCATTTTATGCCACTGAATATATAATCATAATATAAAAGCCTAATAATGCAAGTAGGCCTACACACTTTCAAATAACAACCATTTAATTCTTTATATCATGCAAATGAAGAATCAAACATGTAATATCATAAATAAAAAAAAAAACCTGAATAAATGGTTATTTAAATGAAAAAAAAAAAAAAAAAAAAAAAAAACATGCTCAAAAGGCACTATGGAGATTTTCCATTTACAGATTTTTCCCTGCCCTTCTTCTCTCATAAAGTAAGGGTGCAGCGATGCACTATTGCTGAAAACACAAACCCTAAGCAGTCACATGTCCGTATGAACAAAGACATTCATATTTGCACCGGAACAGTGGATTGTGGCTGTGAAATCGAGAGAATTCGGACCAAACTGTCTGTAGTTGTCAGGAAAACACTATAACGCCGCAAATAACGCTTTATTTCACCTGTCAATGACTGCTTTGTGAAGGAACTGCAGATGACATCATGATTGGCAAAATGTTGATGACATTTATTATCATATAAACAATATTGCGTCACCAAAAATTATTGTATCGCCACCAAATGATATTACTGAGTGTATTACACTGTAAGTTGATCTATTGATTATTGCGACAGGCCTTTGACAGAACTGTTAAACAAAGAAAGTTGACGATTTTGCGGAAGTGAACAGCATTATTATTAGTGACAGAAGGCAAATAATATAATAGGCTACTTTCTCATTTACCGTCAACATTCAGCAAATACGCATCTATATCATTTTAACAAATCTCTTAATATCTCATAAACATTAATTTAACAAACCTTGAAGACTTAATCGAATCCAGCAGTCAGATCTTCAGAAGCATAAGTGAGCATTTGTTTCCTGTGTGAACATGTGTCTGTGTGTAACGGTCGGTCCGCGCTTTTTCAAGTCTGCAGGACAGTCATGATCAGTGGGCGAGGCCATAAACACGACCGTTTTTGAGAGCGTTACCTGGTTTGCCCACCTCAGAGTGTGGGTAGGGTTTAGGGGTGGGAACGGGTGAAGGGGATCATTTTCATTGCATGATATATAAACACCCACCAGTTTGAAAACACCCACAAATACAGAAATGCCCACTTTTGTTCCGCAGAGACCTTACACTCGTCTTTTTGGTCTTCTTCTTCTTTTCTTGTTTTGGAAACCGCAGTAAACATGTGCCCTATGCCTAATACTAATATATTCTTTAATGTTAACTCTTTTCATTCATTCTTCCATAGCTGCTACTTCTCTTTGCACCTCTCTTTCTTCATCATAATCCTTACAATTAATAATCACGTTAAAGCTGCTGTCCGCGATTTTTGTCAGTTAATAAGGTTAATAAACAGAACTGCACGCGTCTTGCGGAGGAACATTCTAGCCGGAGCTACTTTTCTCCGTGTATGTCTATGGTGAATCACGCAGTTGCTGTGATACTCTGCGGCGAGTCCTACCAGTCCGGTCTGAAATAGTCCGAATATGAACACTTATTATAAGTGTACCATAATGTACGGTGGCCCAGTAGTGCACAACACAACGGAAACAAGCGACAACACAACGAAATAAAGCCACAACACAACGAAATGAAGCCACAACACTACGAAATGAAGCCACAACACTACGGAATAAAGCCACAACACAACGAAATGAAGCCACAACACAACGAAATGAAGCCACAACACTACGGAATAAAGCCACAACACAACGAAATGAAGCCACAACACAACGAAATGAAGTCACAACACTACGGAATAAAGCCACAACACAACGGAAATGCTCCCGACCACTTGGGGGCTCTCAGAGCTCGGTAATATTAAATATTCCTTGCTACTGTTCTATAAAGTCGACAGTCTTACAAAGATATCAATACCATGATTAGTTTTAAGTATGTAATCATTGTATATCGACATGAAATATTAATTAAAAAACACCTATGTGCACAATAATAGCTTCATATTCATATTTGACGCGATACCACGGCGCATGGTGAAGGGAACATCCACCAAGTGGTTAAAATGTATAATTTGTATTAACTACAATGACTTTGTTTAACATTTAAAAACAGACATGTTCAAATTCCAAAGCTTGTTCCTGTTGGTAAGACTGACAAGCTTTGGAATATGAATATGTCTGTTTTTAAATGTTAAAACTTAAAAGTAATTTTAATGAATACAAATTATACGTTTTAACCACTTGGTGGAATTGGCAGACGTTCCCTTCATCATGCGCCGTGGTATCGCGTCAAATCATTCATATAAATATGAAGCTATTTGCACGTAGGTGATTTTGAATTAATATTTCATGTAGATATACGGTGGTTACATACTGTAATCGTGGTATTGATATTACTGCCATAGACATAATATACGTAGACGCCTCATAGACTGAGGCTGCCTATTGGAGCGGACGTATCAGCGCGGCGCCATCTTGGATGGGTCCCCAATGCGCCGCCCCCCGCATTTATTTCTACTGAGGAAGATTTATCCTCAACTACAATAATTATAACTCCCCGAGTTTTTACCGGATTTTCACACGGTTTGGTTTGTTACAAACGGCAGAGACTTAGTTATGATACAGGACGCTGTCACACATTGAAAAATTCTGCTTTCATGTTGAAAGACTTTGTGTTACGCTCTAACAAAGACATATGGTAGGCTATGGCATATTGATAAATGTATAAATGAATGAATTTTATATTTTAATAAAGAAACAAGTTTGATTGTTCATTTGAATTTATTTTTCTCTCTCTCACACACACACACAATGGCATATTGATAAATGTATAAATTAATGAATTTTATATTTTATTTAAAGAAACAAGTTTGATTGTTCATTTGAATTTATTTTTCTCTCTCACACACACACACACACACTCACACACACAATGGCATATTGATAAATGTATAAATGAATGAATTTTATATTTTAATAAAGAAACAAGTTTGATTGTTCATTTGAATTCAACACTCACTCACACTCACTCACTCACACAAGCTCCCATATATACTGTACCAGCTCAGAATTTTTTTTTAAAGGCCTGGAAAAGTAAACGTTATAATTCCAGGTCATTCCAACATCTTACATTACCCTGTCAGGCTTGCAACTGGGACTGGGGAGCTAAAATCCTTTAAAAAGAACTGTTTTGCACAGCTTCTTTCGTATGCTTGCACTCTGTAACTCCAGGGTAGTTAATTTTGCGATGTGGTGCAGCCTTACTTTGTGAAATACAGACACCACAAATGACACAAGCATGAAATGATGGTTCTCAATTCCGAATTGGGTGTCTGCAATGTGCTCCCCGAGTAAGAACACATCCTCTGAACCAATCTCCGCCCGAACGAAACGGTTGACGAAGGACACACGGACACCTTGTTCCTTTGAGTTTTGTCGAATCACACGCTCTGCTGCTCTGACCACCTTCACTGTTCCCTCTGAGGGGATCATCAGCCCACCATTGTTTTTAAGTTCAAGCAGGTGGTAGCTCTGGTCAAAAGATGAGGGTACAGCAGCTGTGACGAGGCTTGCACGGCACACCTCACAGGACAGTTTTTTCAGAATTTTTCTGACAACAAACCCTGAAATGTAGACAAGGGCATTGTCCACAAGACCACCAAAGCGGGTGGGCAGGTAACTGTGGTCACATATGACTGCAGGAATGTTTGCAAATGGGGACAGAAGCTCTTCCTCTGCCATTAAAACAGAGTGCATGTCTGCAGCTGATAGGGACACAGTTTCATCTTGTGCTGCCACGTTGCCTGACCCACTTGGTGAGACACCACAACGGACCATCAGACGACGGAAAATGCCTTGGAACTGCCCTGCAGTTGGATTGTTATTCCAGCCTCCTAAAAAAAAAAAACAAAAAACCTTTACACACTTAGATTACAGAGATGTTTAATGAGGACAGTCAGAGTCATAATAGATATATCTTCTGAGGTTAAGTAAGGAAACTGTATAACCATTTTTTTCCCACAGGTAGGCTATAAAAGGTAAGTAAGGAAACTGTATAACCATTTTTTTCCCACAGGTAGGCTATAAAAGGTAAGTAAGGAAACTGTATAACCATTTTTTTCCCACAGGTAGGCTATAAAAGGTAAGTAAGGAAACTGTATAACCATTTTTTTCCCACAGGTAGGCTATAAAAGGTAAGTAAGGAAACTGTATAACCATTTTTTTCCCACAGGTAGGCTATAAAAGGTAAGTAAGGAAACTGTATAACCATTTTTTTCCCACAGGTAGGCTATAAAAGGTAAGTAAGGAAACTGTATAACCATTTTTTTCCCACAGGTAGGCTATAAAAGGTAAGTAAGGAAACTGTATAACCATTTTTTTCCCACAGGTAGGCTATAAAAGGTAAGTGAGGAAACTGTATAACCATTTTTTTTCCCACAGGTAGGCTATAAAAGGTAAGTAAGGAAACTGTATAACCATTTTTTTCCCACAGGTAGGCTATAAAAGGTAAGTAAGGAAACTGTATAACCATTTTTTCCCACAGGTAGGCTATAAAAGGTAAGTAAGGAAACTGTATAACCATTTTTTTTCCCACAGGTAGGCTATAAAAGGTAAGTAAGGAAACTGTATAACCATTTTTTTTTCCCACAGGTAGGCTATAAAAGGTAAGTAAGGAAACTGTATAACCATTTTTTTCCCACAGGTAGGCTATAAAAGGTAAGTAAGGAAACTGTATAACCATTTTTTCCCACAGGTAGGCTATAAAAGGTAAGTAAGGAAACTGTATAACCATTTTTTTCCCACAGGTAGGCTATAAAAGGTAAGTAAGGAAACTGTATAACCATTTTTTCCCACAGGTAGGCTATAAAAGGTAAGTAAGGAAACTGTATAACCATTATTTTCCCACAGGTAGGCTATAAAAGGTAAGTAAGGAAACTGTATAACCATTTTTTTCCCACAGGTAGGCTATAAAAGGTAAGTAAGGAAACTGTATAACCGTGTTTCTTCCAAAGGTAGGCTATAAAAAAGATACACACTGGTGTCTGATGTGCCATTTACTTTAGGGGGTGGATTACTTCATGAAGTGATAGCCACCAATAAGTGACCAGTCTGAGAGGTCTATCACATCAAAACATACTGTAAACTAGGGATGTATAGGTACTGTGTATATATATATGTATGTATATATATATATATATATATATATATATATATATATATATATATATATATATATATATATATATATATATATATATATATATATATATATATATATAAAAAACTTCTACTATAATTTGCCCACCCAGAAGGTACTAATATCCGGTCTGGCCCATGGACTAAAAAAACTAATTATAAATATGAAAATTATACCTGAAGCCCTGACAGAATTGAACAAAAGCTCCAAGTGATCCTGACTGAAGCGGTATGTGCAGACATAACGCTGAACTTGGAGCAGGTCAGGAATCATCATCAACAATGTGTCCACGTTGATGACAAAGCCAATGACTGACAGATACCTTCAAAAGAAAACGTTTCATCAAAAAGATCATGGCAAAACAAGACACCTCAAGAGCACCTAGTAATTGCAGTTATTGAAAGACATTAATTCACTTCTCTATAAATATTCATAACATGTAACTCAACACATGGTGACAGAGATAGCGGCAGCAATACATGTTTTGCTCCAATAAAGTCCCTGAATGGTAAATGATTTAAGTGCAGTACAAATCTACTGGGTGCAAAATTACTGGGTGCTTCTTGAGAGTATAAGTCAGTGTCAGGAACAACTAGGAACTATATTAAAACTGAACAAGGATAGATTAAAAACAAGAACATGTCATACATACCATTTGACACCTCTATAACCTGAAAAACACTGAACACAAGAAGATTCCAACATGCAGAGACAAACATCATAAACAAGAAGTGCAATACAAGATATGCTCCTTAAAGCAGGAGGGACTCACATCACCTCCTGCCTCTGGTTTTGCAAACAGCAACATCATATGAACATACATACCATATTTGACACCTGTCCTGTATGACCTGAAAAATACTGAACAGAAGTCAACAGAAACAAAACTGCAGACAGCAAAACGATCCAAACCAGAGAAAGAGCATCTTATGAACTCGATGCGTAGCAAGAGAACAGAGCATCATATTAACTTATGATGTTGTGAACTTTTCGTGGAAACCATTCGATATTTTAAAAAAAAACCTCTTTGTTTGGTGGAGGGGTGTGCCATCTTTCATCACCAAACTGAGCAAGTATTCCCTGCCTCTCAACAAGAGCTCTACTCTCTCTGTCCAATTCAAAGCACCCAGAGGAGCTTTGTATCCCTTGGCACGGGGATTGCGGCTGTTCAGGATGTCAAACAACCTGTCAATCATCTTAAAAAAAAGCATAAGGCTCTGTTAACTGATATATCACCCATAACAGTAGTATCGTATCATGGAAATCAAATTATAATCTTTTATTTAGTACACAGCTCTGCTTGGATTTCCCTCTACAGGTAAGTATAAACAGAGATGGCTTTCATGCAGAATATGCAGTGTTATATAACAATGTTTGCATGTTATGTTACCTCAATGAATTCTGCTGTTGCTTCACAGTTTTTAAACTGTGAATAACCAAGGTCCCTCAGTGTGCGCAGTGCTACCACTACAGAGTGACTCAATGTTTGAGCAGCCAAGGACACCTTCATCTTCTGGCCATCAAATTGAACATGCTTGTTTGTTATCTTGTTGGCCGCATGCAGTCCATCTTTTGTTTGCACATTGTTGAGCTCAACGATGTATGACCAGCTGATTTCTCGAGTGGCGCTGGTTATCGGGCTGTAAGCCTGCAACATGTTGCGTGCCAGTTTCAACATGTGACAAGCGTCCATCAACACAAACACCCTGTCAGCGGTCACTGGATGTTCAAAGAAGGTTTTTAACGGCTCATGGGGGTTTCCCTTTAGCTGACACCCGAGCTGGTTGCACATGTTGACATTGGAGGCATGTCCATCCATTGTCATGCAGACCACTTTTATGCCACGTGCATGCAATTCCTCCAGAGCATGGACAACCAGGACCTTCTGTGTGTCTGGAGACAGAGACTTTGTGAGGTAGTAGGCAATTGGAGCTTTCCAATGACCCTGTATTCCTACCACCATAAAAACAAGCACCTCTGTGGCTAAATCGGTCTCATCCATGCCATTCCCCATATCCACATATCCAGACATTTTCTGGGTATGGGGATTGTACTGGACATGTTTTTTGATGGCCATGGCATCCAACATGAGGGCCACAGAGCCATATTTAGCAGGGTCTTCTTCACGTCTTCTCTTCAACATGTCCAACATCATTGTGTTGAGCCCAGGCCTGGCATCCACTGATTGCATCCACCTTTACAAAAAGAAAATAAATAGCTATTTAAGTGCTTCAACCCTTGGATCCCTATTTTGGGCACTTTTTCATTTTTTTCTATGATTGTTCTTTTTTCCAATACTTTGGAAGACATTTTCCAAGAAAAAAATAGTGAAAATAGCACATATACGCTCAAAACTTCTACATCAGTTCCCTGTTTGTTGTACATTATGTAGGGCTGAAGTGTTTTAAGTATTTTAACCAGTATGTTTAAAAAGTGTAATAAAAAAAAAACATGTACTACACCGTTGCAATGTATGTGGATGTGGCAGGGGAAGATGCAGAGAATCCCTCAGGTAACTATAGGCTTTCGGACCATGGAGGTGCAGTGTGAGGGCAAACTCTCTCTGGTCCTTGGTGTATTCATGGCCCCGCTTTGAAAAGAGGTCTACCTGAAGATCTGAAATTCAGTTAAACTAGTTAGCCAAACTAGTTAGAAAGTTCCCTTGAAATAATACCTTTATAAAGTCTGACAAAGAGTGTAAACAACATACAATTCAAGGTTGTATTATCAATTTATTTTTACCAGAGTGGAAGCCAAGCCTTTCATTCAACTCTTCATTTATAAGGTTCTTTTCTTTCAGATCTTCCAGAAGACTCTTTACGGTTTTCTTTGCTCTCCGTTCCCGGGTCTTTGCATTTTGCTTCTCCCGCTCTAGACTCTCCACTCTAGCCAAAGCTTCACAGAGTATGGCCTTTAGATGAGTAGGAGAATTGGGCAATGCATAGGAGTGGTCCTAGTAGAAAGAAGGATGAAAATATTTTCAGTGATGTTTATATCATACCACTCACAGTTGTTTGGTGCATAGCACTGCATATGTGCAGGCACACATTCTTAATTTCTTACCCGTAATATCACTGCCAGCACCATGAGTATGGGAAAGAGAGAAAGGGTGCGTGTATGAGAGAATGTCAGTGAAAGAAGGTGTGTACCCACATGGAAAAAACCTATATAAACATATGTTTCAATATAGGTTTTGATATAGGTTTTAAATATATGTGACATATATAAAATTGGCCATTTTCCTATATTATATGTACATATATGTGTGCATATATATGTGTGCATATATGTACATATAATATAGGAAAACGGCCAATTTTATATATGTCACATATATTTAAAACCTATATCAAAACCTATATTGAAACATATATGTTTATATAGGTTTTTTCCATGTGGGTTAATATATTGCCATAGTTAAATTCCATAACATGCCAATTACATGTGATAACAATTTCACGTGTTCACACATACAGAAGTTCTTGCATAATTTTTTTCGTTAATTCTTAGTTTTTGCCTTAATAATAGAAAATATGAGCTAGGCATCATGCATGACAGTCAAAAATGAGATATGAGCTACAAAATGACCAGATCCTGCCATTAGCTATATAGAAGACATATCTTGTATGTATAGGGCTTATATGTGGATATGAAGAAGCAATACAGGAGACCTATATTTCCTGTATATGCACATATATACACCTCAATTTTGCCTATATGTGGCATATATACGCATATATATATACGCATGCAGCATATATGCAGTATATATGCAGTATATATATAAGCATATATGGAGCATATATGTGCATATGCAGCATATATATTATCATATATGTGCATATATGCAGCATATATGTACATATACACTGCATTTAGGTTTCATATATGCGCATATATCCACATATTGGTTCTTTCCATGTGGGTATTTATTTATAACATATACTCATACACATATAAGTGTATGAGTATTTCTGAAAAGAGTTGCAGAAAGCAAGGGAGAGATTTTGATATGACCACAGCCATGACGCTCACAGCTGTATGGGACATATCAAATAGCCTACAAATACTCACATCATTGGGCTGAGGCTTTCTTTCAGGAAAATGCTGAGAAAGGTCCACTGGTAGGCTCTCTTCAGCTTTCCTTGAAGTTTTTGTGTTCCTTGTCACTACAGGCTAAAATATCATAAACATAATACTTAAAAACAACTTCATTAAAAACGCTTGAAAAGGTTTTAGTATCCCACAGTGTATTTTAATACACAATACATCACTAATTCCTATACATGCAGAAATATCTAACGGTTTTACCGTTTTTGTTTTACATATGAATCATAGACATCTCTGTTAGCATGTAGAGTAAAATACACCTACTCTTTGGAGATGACATGGGAAGTTGAAGACAGATGGGGTCGCACCCTCTCTAAGCCTGACAATCTGACCCGTCCTGTCAAAATCATCAGGCTTGAAGTGCTCACTACAGAGCTTTGAAGACTCAGTCACAACAAAACCCTCCGTCTTATAGCAACTTCCCATTGCCTCCTCAAGCCTGTATCACTGGGAAACCTTCAAAGTGTGAAGAGAAAAAAAACAGCAAGAGATGACATAATTTTATAAATGGTAAAATAACCTAAATCATTGTTCAATCTTACTTGTGAAATGTAATCCCATGCGATCTGGTATCAATACTGCGTCGGTTATTGCAACCGTAAGCTGCACAAAATACGGGCATAATGTCTCGCTCTCCGTTGACTCCGATGCTAGCGTTGAGTGGAGAGACCCAACCAATATGGCGGCGACGCCGGATCACGCTCCAGCACGTCATGAGGCGTCTACGTATATATGTCTATGATTACTGCCGGCTCTATAGAACATTGGCAAGGAAAACTAACTTTACCGAGCTCTGAGAGCCCCCTAGTGGTCGGGAGCATTTCCGTTGTGTTGTGGCTTTATTCCGTTGTGTTGTGGCTTTATTCCGTTGCGTTGTGGCTCGATTTCGTTGTGTTGTGAACTTATGTTTGCTTTTTTAATTTCGCTGTGTTGTGCACTACTGGGCCACCGTAATAATGATTCAGGATAAGACAACAACACGGTTTGGAAAATGGATTCATGTTGTATATTCTCATTATATATTTTTGTAAATGTTTAACACAAAAAAGTTGCGGACTGCAGCTTTAAACATTTTCACTCTATCAACACTTGTAACACAATCATATTTTATTCAAACCTGTATGTCCCATTCTTAACCCTTAATTATATATTCCTCCCACTCTTTTTACTTTTTCCCATTTTCTTAATGCATATAAATGTCTCCCTTTAGTCTCATTATCCTAGTACTGCTCCACTTTCCAATCACTTTCTCTTTTATTACTGATTTTATTTCTCTTATACTGTGTGGTAGCTCAGTTTCTACCATTTCAGCATCTACTTCTTGTTTAACAAATTTATCTGCTTGTTCATTCCCTTAATGTGCTGGAACCCATAGACTTTGTTTTAACTCAATGAAATTTGAAGGGCTTCCATGACTAAATCTGGCCTTGATTCTGACTTTTGGTTATCAATACTGACTATTGCTGAATATGAATCTGAACATATGACCGCATTTTGTATTTCTCTTTCCAGCTGTACAGCTAGCAGAATAGCCATCAGTTCACCTGTAGACAGTTGATCTCTTATTCTTGCTTTTTTCTTTATCATTAACTTTGGAACACTGACTGCCATTCCTACTTTTCTTCCTTTTTTGGAAGCATCTGTGTATATCCGTAGGCTATATTATTTCCCTAGGACTTAAATCCTAAAAATTACTTTGCTCTCATTACTTATCTCATTACTCTCTTATCCTCAGTAATGTTAAATCTACTATTGGCTGAGGAAGAATCCATAAAGGGTTATACATCCTCATTTTTAAGCCTTAATAAATCAGAAAAGCATAACTTTTATGTCTTCATCAAGATCCTTATCAAGTGCAAATCATGCAGTTATTAGATGCGTTCATTTGAGAAGTGACAGAATAACAGAATATCCTCTCACCAAATAGTTTTTTATGTCAAAAAAAAAAAAAAAAAAAAAAAAAAAAATCACCTGCCTTGGAGATGTTCTGGTGCCTCCATAGGGATAAGGTTTAATAAGCAGCAGGCTAATTTGACTGAATCTGTACTAGCCTAAACCATAAAATAACACGAAGCTCATTTTAATTTATTTTTCATTACTTCAAGATTATATAGGCCTACACTGCGTTCGTCTTCAACACTTTCGTTTGTACAACATAGCCTTTGGTCATTTAGTAGGCTATACACACTTTGTCAGAAATACACATACATGACTGACAATATAGTTTTAGTATTTATTTTGAATAACAAAACAGATGCAGTAAGAGCTACGTCATCTTTACGCACACTAGATGGCGCTAACCCCATGGTTTGTAATTATATACAGATTTAGTTCACCAAAAAAAAAAAAAAAAAAAAAAAAAAAAAAGAAAGAAAAATCCATTAGGCCTATTTACTCACCTTCAAAATGCTCCAAATGCAAAATGCTCCAGAGGCATTTATGTATTATATTTATATCCATTTATCAAAATTTAAAGCTATTCTTTTCGAATGAAAGCATTGTTAAGCTTTAAGACCAGCTTCAATTAATATTTCTAAAGACGTTTTCTACAGAAGAAGTGACACAAATCTAAGAGGTCCTTCTGTATGGACTAAAGCTGAATGTTATTACTGTGGACCATGGTTTCATAGACAAAATTCATCTGCATTCTCACTCTGGTCTTTCATCTGATTTTTGTAGTTGCTTCACCAATTAACTGATTAAAGGATCAGTTCATTTCAAGTTCAAATTCCCTGATAATTTTCTCACCCTCATGTCATCCAAAATGTTTGTCTTTTTTTCTTTAAGTCAAAAAGAAGCTACTGAATTCGAAAAGACCAGAATGAGAATGCAGATGAATTTTGTCTATGAAACCATGGTCCACAGTAATAACATTCAGCTTTAATCCATACAGAAGGACATCTTTGATTTGTGTCACTTCTTCTGTAGAAAACATCTTTAGAAATATTATTTGAAGCTGGTCTTAAAGCTTAACAATGTTTTAATGAGGCTGGTTGGGACAGATTAAGATAGTTATGAAAGATAGCCTTTATTGCCAAGTGTGTTATTGGCTCACATTCGGTGATGACGCAGCAACACTTTAAATGTGCTGGATCTGAACATGAACTAGTTTAATTTCAGACAGCTGTTTCTAGTATGACGATGTAGCGATCCTAACTGAGTGAAACTCTTCCCGCACTGATCACATGTGTGCGGCTTCTCTCCGGTGTGGATCCTCTCATGCGTTTCTTCTCCAGTGTGAATCCTCTGGTGCTTTCTCAGTGTCTCGGCTACAGTGAAGGTCTTCCCACATTCAAAGCACATATGATTCTTCACACCACTGTGTCTTTTCTGGTGTACTTTTAAATTACCCAGCTGGCTAAAACCCTTTCCACATGAAGAACACGTGTAAGGCTTCTCCTTTGTATGAACTTTCAGGTGCTTCTTCAGATTTTCTGCAACAGGAAATGTTTTACCACACTGATCACAGTTAAAGGGTCTTTCTCCAGAGTGAATATGCAGATGTACTTTAAGAGTGTATGCATGTGTGAAACTCTTCTCACATTGATCACATTTATATGGCTTCTCTCCAGTGTGGATTTTCATGTGTGACTTAAGAGATCCTTTTAGTGTGAAACTCTTCCCACACTGATCACATGTGTGCGGCTTCTCTCCAGAGTGGATCATTTCATGATTTTTCAGAGCTCCAGACTGACTGAATCTCTTGTCACAGTGTGAACACTTGTAAGGTTTTTCTCCAGTGTGAATCCTCTGGTGCCGATTCAATACAGCTGCTGTTGTAAAAGTACTTCCACAATCAAAGCACATATGATCCTTAACAATGCTGTGACTTTTCTGGTGTATTTTAAAATAATCCATTCGTGAAAAACTCTTTCCACACAAACAAACGTAAGGCTTCAGTTTTGTATGAACTTTCAGGTGCCTCTTCAGATGATCTGCCCAAAGAAATTTTTTCCCGCACTGATCACAGTTAAATGGCCTTTCTCCAGAATGAGAACGCAGATGTAATTTAAGAGTTTTTGCACATGCAAAACTCTTCCCACACTGATCACACGTGTACGGCTTCTCTCCAGTGTGGATTTTTAGGTGATCATTTAAGCTTCCTTTTTGTGTAAAACTTTTCCCACATTCGATCACATTTATAAGGTTTCTCTCCAGTGTGGGTCCTTTCATGTCTTTTCAGATGTCCTGGCCGACTGAATCTCTTGTCACAGTACGAACACTTGTAAGGTTTTTCTCCAGTGTGAATTCTTTGGTGCTCTTTCAATGTGTCAGATCTAGTAAAGGTCTTCCCACAATCAAAGCACACATGATCCTTCACACCACTGTGTCTTTTCTGGTGTAAGTCTTAAATTACTCATTCGTGAAAAACTCTTTCCACACAAAGAACACGCGTAACGCTTCCGCTTTGCATGAACATTCAGGGATTCTGCACTAAGAATTGTTTTGCCGCATTGATCAGAGTTAAATTGTCTTTCTCCACAATGAGAACGCAGATGTAATTTAAGAGCGTTTGCTTGTGAAAAACTCTTTCCACATTGATCACATGTGTGCGCCTTCTCTACAGTGTGGATTTTCATGTGAGGTTTAAGACTTTTTTTGTACAGGAAACTCTTTCCACACTGAGGGCAGGTGAAAGATTTTTTAGCTCCTCCTTTCAATGAGCAACTCAAAGATTTCTCCAGTTTTGTCATGATGATGATGCTGTTATTCGCTCTCCTCTTTCTCCTCCAATATGTCTAAAATAAAAGATAAAAAGGTTAAATTTTAAGAAGAAAAAAAATTAAAAGATGGGAACATGAAGGGAAAGGACATAAAAGATGTAATAACAGAAAGTAGACAAATGCTTTGCAAAATTGACCCTTCACAAAGACCCGCCCCGCTTAGATACTGTTGTTTTGTCTGATAAGCCATGGCTCTGTCATGCCACACAATAGTGTAAAAAATACATCGCGGAGCAAAGAGGACACTGACAACACGTCGACAGACAAGACAGAACAGGTTACTTATGATATTAAATAAAGTCCCAGCTTTCAAATTGTGTAATTTCAATAAAGAAAACCCGTTTTGTGGCTCTTTATTGTGTCGTGACAGATCGCTGTAGCACCTCAGCTCAAGCAGCTCGTGAACCGATCATCTCTTAATTTATAGCCTCAAATAAACATGAATGAACATGAGAAGGAATGTTGTTTAAAACACAGAAAGATGTCAGTACACCATTTTTCAAGTTCAAGTCCACCGAGGTTAATCTTCCAACTCCTGACTGCTTTGTCAGACAAAATGGTGGATTCAGCGTTATGATTGGTTACATCGCTTGTCAATCAAACTCCCAGCAAAGGGTCAATTATGATAATTTTGATTAACTATAAATTAATAAAAAAATAAAGTGTGTGCAGCATACACAAATAAATAATGACAACAGAACAAACAGAAAGCAGAATGGACAGGTAGTGGTCCACTGATATATCATCAAGGATGATATATCGGCTGATATTTGGTATTTTTTTTTAAAAATCAGTATTGGCCGATAAGTTTTTCCGAAAAACACTTGGGCCGTGTTTCACAGGCAGGGCTTTCCTTAGCCAGGATTAGGCTTTAGTTCATTTATGGCATTTAAGTAGCTTTTATGAACGTTTACTAAAAAAAAAAAAAATCATTACTGGTGTGCTGCATCTCGAGACAAAACAATGACACTGACATATTTTAAGATCTGTCAGTACAAGCTACTTTCAGTTAAAACAGCTCAAACATGCAGCTGGTCTTTATAGTTTAAGATTTATGTTTAACAGTTATATATAATTAATACATCTTTAGACATAACTGTTAAACAGCAGAGTATGCGAAAGTGTATAACATTTGCTTTGATATTATTATAGGTACAGAAAGGCAAACCTTCTCATTTACCGTCAACATTCAGAAAATATATTCAACATCTAACTTAACCAAATCTCTGAATATATCATAAACTTTTAATTTCACAAACCTTGCAGACTTAATCGAATCCAGCAGTCAGATCTTCAGAAGTGTGCATTAGTTTACTGTGTGAACGTGTGACTGTATGTAAATAAACGGTCGGTCCGCGCGAGGTGAACGTGACAGGAAGAGAGTTCAGCTTCACCGGAGACACAATCGACCAGCGGAGCTTTTATTATGCCAGTCGACCGCTTCCGTTACGAGATTTTCGGTTCCAGTGGGTGGAGCTTGCTCCTCATATCTCAGTGGATAATTAAAGTACGAACTTATGCCTAAACTAAAATTGTTTATCTTTTTTGTAACCGTTTATGTTTTTATTAGTTTGCACGTTTTGTGCATTATGTCGTCGCCTGGCTGAATGCAGACATTCACTTCGTGTAATGTTAGGATAAAGCACAGCATGTATGTATGAGCATATACATTGATTTCATTTAGTTGTGCTGTTACTTTTAACCTTGCAAATGCTTTAAAATGGTGTCTATTAGTTGTTATCATTTGTTGAATACATTACCTGCCATAACACCTGAAATAAACCTGTAGCCTAAATGTATCTGTGGACATATATATATATATATATATATATATATATATATATATATATATATATATATATATATATATATATAGGCTATATATATATATATATATATATATATATATACTCAGCAAAAAAGAAACGTCCCTTTTTCAGGACTGTGCATTTCAACAATAATGTTGTAAAAATCCAAATAACTTTACAGGTCTTCATTGTAAAGGGTTTAAACAATGTTTCCATGCATGTTCAATTAACCATAATCAATTAATTAACATGCACCTGTGGAATGGTCGTTAAGACCTTAACAGCTTACAAAAAGTAGGCATTTAAGGTCACAGTTCTAAAAACGCAGGACACTAAAGAGACTTGTCTACCGACTGTGAAAAACACCCAAAGAAAGATGCCCAGGGTCCCTGCTCATCTGCGTGAACGTGCATTAGGCATGCTGCAGGGAGGCATGAGGACTGCTGATGTGGCTAGGGCAATAAATTGCCATGTCCGCACTGTGAGATGCCTGAGACAGCGCTACAGGGAGACAGGAAGGACAGCTGATCATCCTCGCAGTGGAAGACACGTGTTGAGCACGTCTGGGACCTGTTGGATCGCAGGGTGAGGGCTAGGGCCATTCCCCCCAGAAATGTCCAGGAACTTGCAGGTGCCTTGGTGGAAGAGTGGGGTAACATCTCACAGCAAGAACTGACAAATCTGGTCCAGTCCATGAGGAGGAGATGCACTGCAGTACTTCAAGCAGCTGGTGGCCACACCAGATACTGACTGGTACTTTTGATTTTGAGCCTCCCTTCATTCAGGGACACATTGTCAAACATTTTTAGTTTATGTCTTATGGTGTTGACTCTTTTAGTGTTCATACAAATATTTACACATTAAGTTTACTGAAAGTAAAAACAGTTGAAAGTCAAACGTTTCTTTTTTTGCTGAGTGTATGTATATATATATATATATATATATATATATATATATATATATATATATATATATATATATATATATATATATATATATATATATATATATATATATATATATTATTATTATTATTTTTTTTTTTTTTTTTTTGTAACATAGGCTACTGGTGTGATGATCCATATGATGTTTAACTTACCCTTTTCCAAGCCATATTCAACATTCTCCATGTTCTCTGGCTGTGAACTGTCTGGTTGTAAAAGTCATAGAGTGCTAAAAAATGTTGCTGAAATTTCTTCTTTTTTTTTTTTTTTTTTACAAACAAATGTAAATTTACAAATTAAAATTATCACAAGGTTTAAGGTTCCACTTGCACTGTGAAACCAATAACTCCAAGAACACCTGACTGATTTACTGATTTCCAATCGAAGAGCAGATATAGAGTATTCTTAAATACATTAACCTTCTACCATTTAATTTATCTATTGCAATGCTCTTCTATTACCTTTTGAAGCTTTAAAACTGTGTCATCCCGGAATTACTGAAATAATGTCCACAACCATATCAGTGGCCTAATAAACATTTTGCAACCTACACTGTTACTCTGTCATCTGTTTCGTTCTTTCTTTGCACAGTGTGTACATGATAACACACTGATGTTCACTGATACAAATGCATCATCTTGATGAACAACAAACACTCATTCAACATTTTTTCAAGTCAAAGTTTCATAAACATATATGTTCTTAATTGGGTTCAATTAGAATAGCACTTTTGACTTGACATCTTGAAAAATGAAACTTCTCTAAACTGTTGGATCTATGTTAAAACATTTATGACATCTCTGTCAACTCTGTCTGATCATTTCTGTCAACTTGATTCTGGCATTTTTGTTTTTTTTATCACTATGATTTGAGAAATTTTAAATACACTTTGAAATATACTTTTATTGTGCAAGGATGCACAATGTGTCATTTTTAAATTGATCAAAAATGACACATGAAGACATTTTACAAAATATTTCTATTTGAAATAAATGCTGTTCTTCTGAACTTGCTATTCATAATGAAAAAACAGACACTGTAAAATGGTTTCCACTCTCCGCAGCACAAACATTTTCAACTGTGATAATAATCAGAAAAAAAAAAACCATTTTGAAATGTATTCATATTATTTTATCAAAACAGTTGGTAAAAAATATTTTCACACTTATCAATTCAAAACCTTTTTAAGAATATATATTTCATATTATTTTGACAGTACGCATATTTGTAAATAAAACTATGTAAACATCAATCTGGTTGCTGTTCTGTAAAAATATGTGAAGTACTTTTCTCACTTACAGTAGTTGTACCAAATGTAATTTTTACACTTATACAATTTTGTTTAATTTTACTTCAGTATTAAATGCTTCATGCTTGTGTATGGTATTGGGTTATTTGGCTTATATTTACAAAATGAAAAAGAACTTAAGAACTTAGTCTACATCATACAGGTTTATTTCAGTCATTGCATTCAACAAATAAGACAGTTTTAAAGCATCATAAAGTACAAAGGAAGAGCACAATGAAAATCAATGCATACAACTAGTTTAACTTGCTGCTTTACCCTAATTTAATGCCTGCAGTCATATCAAGTCAGGGATGACTGCACAAAACAGTGCAAACTAATTAAAAACATAAAAGGATTACGAAACAATAAACAGTTAAAGTTTACCCATTTGTTCATGCAACACTGAAACTATTTACCTTTTTGAAATAATTTATTAAACCTGCTGAGATACAAAGAGGAGCTGAAATAAAATTCACAGTTCCACACGCATGTCCGGGAAACTCGTGAATATTCATGTAAGCTCCACCCACTGAAACTGAAAATCTTAGAAACCAAATATCTTGTAACCGGTCAGGCATATCTGGGTTAACGCAATGCTGTTTATCATACTAGATACATTTGAGTGTGTTGAAAGTTCTGCTATAATGCTACTCTAAGCGTTCACTCGGCGGCTGCTTTGAGACACTTGTTGCATGCTGCAGTAAGCAAGATCGATATTAGAATATCATATTAATAAATACTGGATGGCTTGTGTTTCTGAATGGCATGCAATTAATTTTAAAATATATTGTATGATGAATAAAATGCTGTATTAGCCTACTATTACTGCAAATTAATTGCATCTGATTCTTGACAAAATAGTGTTGTCTCTGATGCATAGTAAAAACATGGTAAATCAAGAAAACGAGTACAGTAACAGTGTTGAGCTATATGATTAGTTTTCTGTTCGTATACAGTTGGTCACCTGTCGGTAATTGAGGGTAACGTGGGTATAATGTCATTGACAGGAGATGGGTCGGGGCACTAAAATTGCTCATTTCTCTGGATTTAAACATTCTTGGAAACATTTGAACTAAACAAATGAACACAAATTAACTAAATATATAAGCACAGTTTTAGTGTTTTAAAGGGTTAGTTCATCTTCGGAAAACAAATTAAGGTATTTTTGATGTAATTCAAGAGGTTATTTTTATCCTCGATAGACCAATTTCAAGGTCCAGAAAGGTATTAAAGACATTGTTAAAATAGTCCACATGACTGCAGTGGTTCAACCTTAATGTTATGAAGTGACGAGAATACTTTTGTGCACAAAAACAAAACAAAAATAACGACTTTATTCAACATTATCTTCCCTTCTTTGTCTTAAATTAATTTTTTTGTGAAACTCCTAACATATATTTCTGGATCTCATTCTATATGTTTGTGCATAATTGCATATGATTATTTTTTTGTGAATCTCTTTATTTATTTGTGGATTATAATCTATTTATTTGGAATAACGGAACAATTCTATCTCCATATAAGTTACTGCTGTGTAGTAAGACCAGATCTGCCAAAATCAAAAATAATTCATATAGAACATTGTTGCTTTCACTCGATCTTCAACCAGAAGGAGCTGGATTAATGGTCTCAATGTTCACCAACAGTATACCACATTTGTTTTTAGTATGACGCAGTAGAGAACCTGAGAGAGTAAAACTCTTCCCACACTGATCAGGTATGCGGCTTTTCTCCAGTGTGGATCTTCTCATGTCTTTTCAGGTTTCCTGACTGCCTGAATCTCTTGTCACAGTGTGAACACTTGTAAGGTTTTTCTCCAGTGTGAATTTTCTGGTGCTGTTTCAATACGGCATCTGTAAAAAAGGTCTTCCCACAATCAAAGCACATGTGATTCTTTACACCGGTGTGACTTTTCTGGTGTATTTTTAAAGTACCCATCTGAGTAAAACTCTTTCCACACAAAGAACAAGTGTAAGGCTTCTCCTTTGTGTGAACTTTCAGGTGGATCTTCAGGGATGATGACGAAAAATATGATTTACCACATTGATCGCAGTTAAATGGTCTTTCTCCAGAGTGAGAACGCAGATGTAACTTAAGAGTGTTAGAATGTGTGAAACTCTTCCCGCACTGATCACACGTGTACGGCTTCACTCCAGTGTGGATTTTCATGTGTGACTTAAGGGTTCCTTTTTCTTTAAAACTTTTCCCGCACTGATCACATGTGAAAGGCCTCTCTCCAGTGTGGGTCCTCTCATGTGTTTTCAGATTTCCTGACAGATTGAATCTCTTGTCACAGTACGAACACTTGTAAGGTTTTTCTCCAGTGTGAATTCTCTGGTGCTGTTTCAATATGTCAGATCTAGTAAAGGTCTTCCCACAATCAAAGCACATATGATCCTTCACACCACAGTGTGTTTTCTGGTGTATTTTAAAATAACCTCGCTTTGAATAACTCTTTCCACACAAAGAACACATGTAAGGCTTCTCCTTTGTATGAACTTTCAGGTGGTCCTTCAGGTGATCTGCCCTATAAAATGTTTTACCACATTGATCACAGTTAAATGGTCTTTTTCCAGAGTGAGAACACGGATATAGTTTAGGACAGTTTGCTTGTGCAAAATTCTTCCCGCATTGATCACACGTGTGCGGTTTCTCCCCAGCATGGATCATCTCATGTCTTTTCAGATGTTGTGACTGACTGAATCTCTTGTCACATTGTGAACACTTGTAAGGTTTTTCTCCGGTGTGAATCCTCTGGTGCCGATTCAATACAGCTGCTGTGGCAAAAGCACTCCCACACTGATCACATGTGTGCGGCTTCTCTCTACTATGAGTTCTCATGTGACATTTAAGATTTTGTTTGTATGAGAATCTTTTTCCACACAGAGGGCAGTTGAAATTTTTGATGGCTCTTCTCTCTACACATTTACTTTCAGTCTGTGTGCAAGTTTCTGCAGTTTTGACATGATATTTATCCTCCACTTCATTCAGTTCTTCACTCTCCCCATTTTCTTCCATCAGGTCTAAAATGAAAGAAACAAATATGTAATTTGAAGTCACACATAAAAAATATCAAAGACAGAAATGTGAAGGTCAAGGATATTTGCTACAATTTCTGTACAAAATAATTGGCGTGTTTTTAAAATAATTTAATTATATGCAATTTAACTTCTTCCAACCCTAGCAACTACCCTGATTTGTAATAGCAAATTAGTGTTAAAAAAGTTAAATAAATCTCATTACCATACATGTAATCAAGGTGTCACATATGAATCAGTAATGACTTTATTGAAGAAAAAGACATTATTAAAGGTGCCCTAGAATTGAAAATTGAATTTACCTTGGCATCAGGGCTTGACAATAACTTTTTTGCTCACCAGCCACTGTGGCTAGTGGTTTTCCAAAGTTACTAGCCACTCAGCATTTTCACTGGCCACAATTTTGCTGTTGGAAAATTACATTTTATATGATTAAAGTTGACTCTGGCATGCTTAAATTACTTGATTTTAAGTCATTGTACTTGATTAGCTAGATTTAAAACCATTTCAAACTTTCAAATGCAGACTGACCACCAAAATCAAGACAAGGGCAATATGTACAGGTGGGCAAGGGGTGGGTAATATGACAATAACAATAACAACAAAAGTTATTTTTGTAAGGCTATATAAAAAGAACAAAGAAGCAAATTAGCAAATTACAAATACAATAGTAAATGAAATAGCCTAAACTTTTTTTCAGATACAGTAAGTTTATTTAACATTTCATTTAACATCTTTTGTTGTTTGATTAACATTAATGACAGACAGGTATTTAATTGGGCTGCTGAATGCATGTAATATACTGACACATATCCAGTTTTTACCAACCTGTTTACATCCACTTAAGCCATAACCGACTGTATATACACGAGATACTCCACACAATGGACATTTTGACATCTGTGTGTGTGTGTGCGTGTATTTGACGCGCAGAGATCTGATTGCGTGTGCTCGGACAGAGAGAGAGCGCTTTTGTTGTGTGTCATTCAACGCGATCCCGCCTTCACTAACTGCAAGTTAATCGATAATGAATTATGATTGGATTGTAATTTTGTGCTACGACGAGCTTGGCTACCTTTGATTAGGCTGTAGGCTGAAATTATATTTAACCTGCCAAAGTGGCTAGTGGGAGTGGCTGTCTTACCCGCCTCAGCTGAAATCTACCCGCATTTGGCGGGTTGGTGGATGTTAATGTCAAGCCCTGCTTGGCATAGTTAAATAATTAGAGTTCTGTACATGGAAATGACATACACTACCGTTCAAAAGTTTGGGGTCAGAACTTTCTATTCATCATAGCATCATGAAATAAAAATGTAAATAACTGTTTTCAACATTGATAATAATCATAAATGTTTATTGAGCATCAAATATTAGATTGATTTCTGAAGAATCATGTGACACTGAAGACTGGAATAATGATGCTGAAAATTCAGCTTTGATCACAGGAATAAATTACACTTTACTGTACATTGACATAGAAAACAGCTGTTTTAAATTGGAATAATATTTCACAATATTACTGTTTTTCTTTGTATTTTTAATCAAATAAATGCAGGCTTGGTGAGCAGAAGATACTTCTTTTAAAACATTAAAAAAATCTTACTGACCCCAAACTTTTGAACGGTAGTGTACAGTGAGTCTCAAACACCATTGTTTCCTCCTTCTTATGTAAATTTGATTTGTGCAAAAGACCTCTAAAGAACAGGCAAATCTCAACATAACACCGACTGTGACGCAACAGTCGGGATCATTAATATGTACGCCCCCAATATTTGCATATGCCAGCCCATGTTCAAGGCATTAGACAAGCCAGTATTAAAGTCTGGAGCTGCACAGCGAATCATCAGACTTTATGCAGGTAAGCAAGCAAGGACAATAGCGAAAAATGGCAGATGGAGCAATAATAACTGACATGATCCATGCATGATATCATGATATTTTTAGTGATACTTGTAAATTGTCTTTCTAAATGTTTCATTAGCATGTTGCTAATGTACTGTTAAATGTGGTTAAAGTTACCATCGTTTCTTACTTTATTCACGGAGACAAGAGCCGTCGCTATTTTCATTATTAAACACTTGCAGTCTGTATAATTCATAAACACAACTTCATTCTTTATAAATCTCTCCAACAGCGTATAATGTTAGCTTTAGCCACAGAGCACCATCAAACTAATTCAGAATCAAATGTAAACATCCAAATAAATACTATATACTATATCTGATATGCTGCATGATGAACACTTTGTAAAGATCCATTTTAAGGGTTATATTAGCTGTGTGAACTTTGTTTATGCAATGTATTATAGAGTTGCGAGCTTGGGGGCAGGGAGCGCGAGGATTTAAAGGGGAAGCACGCTGAATCGGCGCATTTATAATGATGGCCCAAAATAGGCAGTTAAAAAATTAATAATAAAAAATCTATGGAGTATTTTGAGCTGAAACTTTACAAACACATTCAGGGGACACCTTAGACTTGTCATCTTGTGAAAAAGGGTTCTAGGGCACCTTTAAAACATAATGTGCACATGCTATTTGCTAAATACTTAAGCAGCCGTTATTGTTAATTTGTGGGTAAACAGAGTAAAGAATCACACCAAGAATGATAAGTTAACTATAAAGTTTAAAAAATCGTTCTAAATTTAAAAGAATAGAATCGTCCACAACTATAATGATAACTGTAAAGCGGCTGCAGCAGGACCATTGGATCCAAATGCAGTAGAAATGATTGAAACAAAAATAACTGAAATAACTTTAGACAAGGAACAAGAAAAACCCAGGCACATGAACATGAAGCTGAAACAAATGCACACAATACAACCATATAGTGATGGGACGGTTGATACCGGGGCTCCGATGCTCCGACACAGTTTTCAAAGCACTATTGTTTCACACACTGTACCGATGCTTGTATCGAAATGACAAAACCACGTGATTGATGACGTTTGAAGCTTCGAACGTCATGCAGTATCGGAAAGTCGAGACAGCTGGTGTGAAAAAATTGGCACTTCACCTGATGCATCAAAGGAAAATGCATTTAATCATGTTTTATTGACTTCGGTAAAGTTGGTTTTATATTCGCACATTCGGACTTCTGATAAATTCAAACTTTCCAATAAATGTGCAATAAATTAATGTTTGCGAATTTTAAGCAGCGACATGATATTGACAACCAACGATTGTCAACTTACAACATTTTTCACTTGGGTAAAGTTGGTTTTATATTCGCATATTCGGACATCCGTATTCAATAGCCTTGTTAATCACACTACATTGGACATTCAGTGGACATTCACAAGTAAATATGCCATTAAAACAATACTTGTCTATTTTGATCGACTGTGAAAAATGTTGTAAGTTGACAATCGTTGGTTGTCAATATCATGTCGCTGCTTAAAATTCGCAAACATTAATTTATTGCACATTTATTGGAAAGTCTGAATTTATCAGAAGTCCGAATGTGCGAATATAAAACCAACTTTACCCAAGTACATTTTTCACAGTCGATCAAAATAGGCAAGTATTGTTTTAATGGCATATTACTTGTGAATGTCCACTGAATGTCCAATGTAGTGTGATTAACAAGGCTATTGAATACGGATGTCCGAATGTGCGAATATAAAACCAACTTTACCCAAGTGTTTTATTGCTGGGGTCTCAGAGACCCCAAACAGAATATAAGGGTTAAACAGCTCACCCAAAATATTATTTTCATACATCATTGTATATTTTATATTATCGATCAATATGTGAATGTCACAGACTTCCGAAGCTTTGTTTGGTCACGTGCTTTTTCAAACCGTAGATCTGCTCCGCGATGATTTAGACATGGTGGAGAAAACGAGTCTGACCTCCAGATGTCGCTAATCTGCACTGTGTTAAAAGCTTTGAGTAATGAACAGTTTTTCGGCACAATTTGATGAGAGCCTCAAATGCGTCAGAAAGCCTTGGTTTCCCATCACTACAACCATATAATGGCAATGCTACATAAGAAACATGAGAAACACTGGGGTATTTATACACAAGAGGTGACTGGCAAACAAGACACACATGGGAACAATCAAGAACTAATCAACAAGAAAAACTACAAAGGACTACAAAACGTGACACAAGACAGGAAATAACACAAAGGTCCTTACACCAGACAGGGGAACACAGGCTGGGATCATGACACAGGAGCAATATTCTGGAATGAACTTTTTCAGGTGATAAATGATTAAAACATTGACAATCTATCAGAATTCACCAGACTTCATAGAGCTCAAGAATTTAAAGCAAAAGATGACTAAATGCAGCACAGCTTGGGTAAAGTTGGTTTTATATTCGCAATTCGGAATCCGTTTAAAGCCTTGTTAATCAAAATTGGACATTCATGACATTCACAAGTAAATATGCCATTAAAACAAACTGCATTTTGATCACTGTGAAAAATGTTGTAATGAACGTGTGTTGTACTTCGGTAAAGTTGGTTTTATATTCGCACATTCGGACTTCTGATAAATTCAAACTTTCCAATAAATGTGCAATAAATTAATGTTTGCGAATTTTAAGTAGCGACATGATATTGACAACCAACGATTGTCAACTTACAACATTTTTCACAGTCGATCAAAATAGGCAAGTATTGTTTTAATGGCATATTTACATGTGAATGTCCACTGACTGTCCAATGTAGTGTGATTAACAAGGCTATTGAATACGGATGTCCGAATATGCGAATATAAAACCAACTTTACCGAAGTGTTGGTTGTCATATCATGTCGCTGCTTAAAATTCGCAAACATTAATTTATTGCACATTTATTGGTAAAGTCTGAATTTATCAGAAGTCCGAATGTGCAAATATAAAACCAACTTTACCCAAGTAAAGTACCTCACGTTTATATAAAGGCCTAATGATTGGACAAGCTCCGTTATACTAACTGACAGTCTGTTGAACTGCTTTAAGTTTTATAACCTTCATGTTTCACAGCATCATCATTGATGAAGAACCAAGAATAAACACTAACCTCTCTGTTCTTCAGTATCTTCTTGTTTCACTCTGAATGGTTCTGGATCAGTCCTGTACTCGCTGTAATCTTCAATAAACTCCATCTTTACAGGTTTCTGCTCTTCCTCATAGTCTGAATGCATGTTTTTACTTTGATCGTTTTTTATTTATTATTATTATTATTATTATTATTATTATTATTATTATGTTAAAACTGATTCGTGATGCTTCAAAAACGCTGCAAGTCTTTTGTTTTGAATGGGCAGTTCGGAGCGCGTCTCTTCATCTTCTTGGATGTTTTTGGCTTCTTGGTAAGCGCATTTCCGCCACCCACTGGTCTGGAGTATAGAGCGCACATTGCAATAGTTGAGTAGCTAAGAGGTGGATCATTGGAGAAAAAACGTCAGTTGTGGTTTCTGATTTCTTACTGATAATTCTTCAAAGGACCAGGGAAACACTGTAAGGCTGGCTGCAGGACTGCCGAATGAAGAAACACTTTCATGTAAAATCCCAGTTCATCCATTATTTCCTCAAAAAAAATAAAGTGAAAACACATTACAATTTTCAAGAGTCTCTTTTTGAGTTTATTACATGGAATATAAAATTACTCCTGTCACACTACTGACATTTAACTGTTTTCCCTATCATCAATTTTAGTCATAAAGCCATGTCATAACGTTTGCTATATCTCTCTTAAAAACACCAACACACTTCCATCACTCAACAATTTTGCACATTCACTATGCCCAACTTAGCCTTCAATGTATCAGTAAGTTTTGGTTCATACCACATCACCTTGTACACTACAATAGCAAAGATCGGCTGGTTTTTAACTGTTCCTTTGTGCATCTGGATGTCTCCCTTAATCTGCAGCTGCTTCCAAGTTACTTGTAATGCATCACCCTCAACATTGTGAGTGCGTGAGTGAAAGTGAGGGCACTAGTGGTGATGGTGTCTCCTTTTCTGTTTGTTTGCAGTTGGAGACCAACTTGAGGTGCATTTCTGCAAAAAAATAAATAAATCTTCCGTTGCTAGTTTCAGCCTCTGACGTCATGCCCAAAGGCTGTTTTGAGGGAAAATGAAAACAAATTAGATTTTTCTCTCTTTATTGACTTAAAAGGTGTCCAACAAGGAGACAAGGAGAGAATTAAAGAAGCATACAGCTGCAAAGCTTACATGATAGTTTATTTTACATTATTTTGGCAAATACAGGTGCTGGTCATATAATTACAATATTGTGAAAAAGTTCATTGTAAATAATTTATTGTAAATTATTTAAAAAAATTAAACTTTCATTTATTCTAGATTCCCTACATGTAAAGTAAAACATTTCAAAAGTTTTTTTTTTTTAATTTGTTGATTAGAGCGTACAGCTCATGAAAGTCCAAATTCCAGTATCTCAAAATATTAGAATATTTACATTTGAGTTTCATTAAATGACCATCCCTACAGTATAAATTCCGGGTATCTCTTGTTCTTTGAAACCACACTAATGTGGAAGACTGCTGACTTGGCAATGGTCCAGGAGACAATCATTGACACCCTCCACAAAGAGAGTAAGTCACAGAAGGTCATTACTGAATGGGGTGGCTGTTTACAGAGTGATGTATCAAAGCATATTGAATGCAAAGTTGATTGGAAGGAAGAAATTGGGTAGGCAAAGGTGCACAAGCAACAGGGATGACCTGCAAGCTTGAGAATACTGTCAAGTAAAGACGATTCAAGACACTTGGGAGAGCTTCACAATGAGTAGAATGAAGCCTGGAGTCAGCGCATCAAGAGTCACCACACTCAGACATCTTCAGGAAAAGGACTACCAAGCCACTTCTGAAACAGAAACAACATCAGAAGCATCTTACCTGGGCTAAGGAGAAAAAGAACTGGACAGTGAACAGTGGTCGAAAGTCCTCTTTTCAGATAAAAGTAAATTTTGCATTTCATGTTGAAATCATGGTCCCAGAGTCTGAAGGAAGACTGGAGAGGCACAGAATCCAAGCTGCTTGAAGTCTAGTGGAAGTTTCTGAAGTTCAGTAATGATTTGTTCATTGTGTTTTATCAAGTGCAAATTCAATGCATCCATCTTCCAGGAGCTTTATGCTTCCATCTGCTGACAAGCTTTATGGAGATGCTGATTTCCTTTTCCAGCAGGACTTTAGCACCTGCCCACAGTCCAAAAACCACTTCCAAGTGGTTTGCTGACCATGATATTACTGTGCTTTATTGGCCAGCCAACATGCCTGACCCCTGAATCTATGGGACATTTTCAAGAGAAAAGATGAGAAACAGTCGATCCAACAATATACAGATGATCTGAAGGCTCAATAGTGCCTCAGCAGTGCCACAGGCTGATCACGTCCATGCCACACTTCACTGATGCTGTAATTTGTGCTAGGAGCAAGTTATTTGCTGTAAATGCCGAACAGTATTGAGTGCACAAATGAACATACTTTAAAGAACTTGAACTGTTTCTGTTTTGCAAATCCATTTTTTGATTGATCTTAGGAAATATTCTAATATTTTGAGAGGTACTGGATTTTGGACTTTCATGAGCTGCAAGTTCTAACCATCAAAAAAAAAAAAAAAAAAAAAAAAACTTTTGAAATGTTTTACTTTACATGTAGGGAATCTAGAATATATGAAAGTTTCATTTTTAAAAATAATTTACAATTAAAAAAAAAAATGAACTTTTTGATGATATTCTAATTATATGACCAGCACCTGTATTAGGGCTGCACGATTAATCGTAATCGAATCGAAATCGCGATTTGGCTTTAGTGCGATTATGACATAGCAAAGGGTGCGCTTTTTAATGATATAAATATGTACACAGCGTGTTAGTGAAGAGCTGCTCTGTGATCAGTAGTAAATGACACTCCATCTGAGAGCACTGCATTAGAAAAAAACACACGTCAAATATACCAAACTTTCCAAACATGAGAAGCCTTTATGAACTTCTTTTCTAATAAAAGACAACATTTAATGTGTTTTTACTCCAAACTCACTTCATAACGTCAGTTGAGCGTTTGACATAGCATTTTGATTAGCATTGGATTATATACTTTATTATTACGGAAATACCCATATACCCATACCCATGAAGAAAACATATAAATCACGTATTGTTGTAGTTGTCTGTTTATTTTATTCATACCTATATTTATATTTATTCTACCTTCTTTTTATTCAGTCACTATAGCGACTATAGTCAATATAGCGATATCATGATGCCCATTGGGGATTTCCTGGAACAACATTTGTTATATTGCGTGTATTTGGAGTATCTACTCAGTATGAAACAGACATGTTTAGTGCCAAAATAAAGCTCAGTCAATTCTATTCAGGATAAAAATAGGAAAAATAATTCCTCTCTAAAGAACTTTGAGGGAAACATATAATCAAAATGTTTTTCTCCAGCGTACATAAGTGTACAGGGTTTTTTTCCCCATGGTGGATGCATAAGAGGCTCATATTAAATACATGGACTCCTGACAAAAATAAAGAAATTATTGAGACAGATTTTTATCATAATAATATAATATTTGATAATAAATCCTTAGACCTTTCTAATGATTTAGACATACTGCTTGCATGTTAACAGGTAACCACGTTAACCACATTTTGTCATACAAGTTTTAATTTTATTTATAGTCATATTTATAATTAAATACTAATGCTAAATACTTTAATAATGAAAGTTATTACAACAGTAATATTTCTTATTTGGTTTAGAATATTTATGTAGCAATAATGATAATAATAATAAAAATAATTAGTCAAAATAATATATTAGTACAAAATTTTGGGCCAAATTGTGCAGCCCTACAAACAAGCAAAACAAGCCTGGTATTGTTTATATATATTTTTTCATTTGTTTTATAAAATCACATTTTAAATAGCAAATCGCAATTTTAACCAAAAAAAAAAAAATCGCAATTAGATTTTTTCTCCAATTCGTGCAGCCCTAAAATACATCAAAAGTTGGAGAGCAACTAGATATTCTATTCTAAGCACATCAATGAAGAACAAGTTAATAAAAAATCTCAGAGACATGTCTCTCTTAAAAATGTTATAGCCTCTTCTTCAGCTTCCTGAAGTACACTTGAGCACACAAACATTTTGTACAGATGTAAAAAATAAATAAATTAATAAATTAATAAATTAATTAATTTTTCATAAATGAAAGTAAATTTCTTAGATATTATTCCTCTGGGAGAAGCTTTGAGTAAATCTCAATCTCAAAGAAGAAACAACTCTTACTGCTCGACATATTGTGTTACGTTTGAACCTAAAAGTTCTGGATCTGAACAGGAACTATGATTTCAGACATTATAAGTGAGTAGAGAAGCTCATTTATTTCTCACACGAAGGACAGTGAAATGGCTTCTCTTCAGTGTGGATGCCCTTGAGTATTTTCAGTTGTCCTGATGGACTGAATTTCTTGTCACAATGTGAACACTTGTAAGGTTTTTCTCCAAAGTGAATTCTTTGGGGACGTTTTGTCAGCTGTAGCAAGTGTCTTTTCACACTGGTATGTGTTTTCTTGTGTATTTTAAGAGTGCTCAGTCGAGTAAAAGATTTTTTTCATGCTTCTTTCTTTCTCCAGAATGAGAACACAGATGTAATTTCAAAGCTCGAACACTTCTGAAGCTCTTCCTGCACTTATTGCAAGTGTGCAGCTTCTCTCCCATGTGGATTTTCATGTGATCATTAAGGGTTCTTTTTTGTGTGCAGCTTCTTTTCTGGTGCCTATTCAGTTCACCCTCTCCAAAATAGGTTTTTCCACACATATAGCACACATAATTCTTCACACCGCTGTGTCTTTTTTGGTGTAATTTTAAAGCACTCAGCTGTAAAAACCCCTTTCCACACAGAGAACACATGTGAAGCTCCTTTGTATGAACATTGAGGTGCTTCTTCAGGGAAACTGCCCAAATAAAATTTTTACCGCATTGATCACAGTTAAATGTTTTTTCTCTAGAATGAGAACGCATATGTACTCTAAAAGAATCTGCCAATCTGAAACTCTTCCCGCACTGATCACACGTGTACGGCTTCTCTCCAGTGTGGATCCTCATGTGATCCTTAAGGGTTTGTTTTAGTGTGAAACTCTTCCCACACTGATCACATGTGTGCGGCTTCTCTCCAGTGTGAATCCTCGTGTGATCCTTAAGGGTTTGTTTTAGTGTGAAACTCTTCCCACACTGATCACATGTGTGCGGCTTCTCTCCGGTGTGGATTTCGATATGTCTCTTAAGCTGGTCTTTCAGTGTAAAACTCCTCCCACACTGATCACATGTGTGTGGCTTCTCTCCAGTGTGGATTTTTTGGTGTCTCTTAAGCTGTTTTTTTAGTGTGAAGCTCTTCCCACACTGATCACATGTGTGCTGCTTCTCTCCAGTGTGGATTTTCATATGTTCCTTAAAGCCTGATTTTTGTATAAAACTCTTCCCACACTGATCACATGTGTGCGGCTTCTCTCCGGTGTGGATTTTTATGTGTCTCATAAGCTGGTCTTTTAGTGTAAAACTCTTCCCACACTGATCACATGTGTGCGGCTTCTCTCCGGTGTGGATTTTTACATGTCTCTTAAGCAGTTTTTTTAGTGTAAAACTCTTCCCACACTGATCACATGTGTGCAGATTCTCTCCAGTGTGGATTTTCATGTGTCCTTCAAAGGCTCTTTTCACTGTGAAACTCTTCCCACACTGATCACATGTGTGCTGATTCTCTCCAGTGTGGATTTTCAGGTGATCATTAAGGTTTCCTTTTTGTGTGAAACTCTTCCCGCACTGATCACATGTGTGAGGCTTCTCTCCAGTGTGGATCCTCATGTGTCCCATAAGGGTTCCTTTTTGTATAAAACACTTCCCGCATTGATCACATGTGTGTGGCTTCTCTCCAGTGTGGATTTTCATGTGATCTGTAAGGCTTCGTTTTTGTGAGAAACTCTTCTCACATTGATCACATGTGTGCGGCTTCTCTCCAGTATGAAAACTCATGTGACGTTTAAGACTTTGTTTGTATAAGAATGTTTTCCCGCACTGATCACATGTGTACAGCTTCTCTCCAGTGTGGATATTTGTGTGTTCCATAAGGGCTCCTTTTACTGTGAAACTCTTCCCACATTGATCACATGTGTGCGGCTTCCCTCCAGTATGAACACTCATATGATGTTTAAGACTTTGTTTGTATAAGAATGTTTTCCCGCACTGATCACATGTGTGCGGCTTCTCTCCAGTGTGGATCTTCATGTGTTCCATAAGGTTTCCTTTTAGTGTAAAACTCTTCCCACATTGATCACATGTGAAAGGCTTCTCTCCAGTATGAACAGTCATGTGACGTTTAAGACTTTGTTTGTATGGGAATGTTTTCCCGCACTGAGGACAAGTGAAATTTTTGATGGCTCCTCTCTGTACACATTTACTTTCAGCCTCTGAGCAACTCAATGGTTTATCTTCAGTTTTGACATGATGTTCCTCCTCCGCTTCATTCAGTTCACTCTCCTTAATTCCTTCCATCAGGTCTAAAATGAAAGTTAAAAAGGTTTAATTTTCACTAAATCATCACAAAATATTTGATATTAAACATTTGCTCTCAGATTTCATCAAAAATATCTTAATGTGTGTTCCGAAGATGAACAAAGGTCTTACAGGTGAGGAACGACATGAGGGTGAGTACTTAAAGGGATAGTTAACCCAAAAATGAAAATTATCCCATGATTTACTCACCTTCAAGCCATCCTAGGTGTATATGACTATATTCTTTCAGACGAACACAATCAGAGATATATTTAAAAACATCCTTAGTCCTCCAAGATTTAGAATGGGATAATTTTCATTTTTTAGGTGAACTATCTTTTAATGACAGAATTTTCATTTTTGGGTAACGTTAAACTAACCCTTACAACTAACCACTTGGGTAAAGTTGGTTTTATATTCGCACATTTCGGACTTCTGATAAATTCAGACTTTCCAATAAATGTGCAATAAATTAATGTTTGCGAATTTAAGCAGCGACATGATATTGACAACCAACGATTGTCAACTTACAACATTTTTCACAGTCGATCAAAATAGGCAAGTATTGTTTTAATGGCATATTTACTTGTGAATGTCCACTGAATGTCCAATGTAGTGTGATTAACAAGGCTATTGAATACGGATGTCCGAATGTGCGAATATAAAACCAACTTTACCCAAGTCAACTAACCTAACATCTTTAGCATCTTTAGCGTCAGTCAAATTCCATATGAAACTTTAATTTTATATAGGCTGAGAACTGCTAAAGTTTTATAAGCTTCATGTTTCACAGCATTATGAAGATAATAAACACCAACCTCTCTGTTCTTTAGTCTCTTCTTGTTTCACTGGATCAGTCCAGTTTTCGCTGTAATCTTCAATAAACATCTTTACAAATTTCTGCTCTTCCTGCTGGTCTGAATGCATGTCTTTTTTTGTAAATAGTGATCGCTTAAAACTGATTCGTGAAGTTTCAAATACTTGACAAATCTTTTGTTTTGAAACAGCAATACAGAGCGCGTCTCTTCTTCTGCTTTTGGTGGAAACCAACGTAAAAGTTGCCTTTCCGCCACCTACTGGTCTGCAGAGTGAAGAGCACATACAGTACATTTTAATAAGGGGGTAAAGAAAAGAGAAAAGTGGAGAGAGAAAAAGGAGAAAACAGATAAATGCTTTCTGTAGTATTTTTAAAATATGTAAACATTTCCTCATATACTTCAAATTTGCCTTTTATTTCCATTGGACTTAATTTTTAGGGCTTTCTCTTTCACATGCATTGTATAAGAATATGTTTTATTCGTTTCTAAGTGTCCATATTTGTCACAATTATTTTTTATTTATTTTGTGCAAACTGTAATTTACCCATATCTCCCATTCTTGAAATGCTATCCTTCTTTCTATTGCCATATCTAATTCTAATTATCCCATATCTTATGAATCCGTGTATTATTCGTTCATTCCTTTTTTGATTTAATATTAAAAATAGAAAAATGATAAAATAGCTCCTGGTTCAAAAAAAAAAAAAAAAATTGTGGGCTGCCACAGAACTGCTGCACAGGTTACATATGTTTTCTCCAAGTATGCCGTTAACCATAAGTTAAAATATTCCATTGTGTTGCCATAACTAAGCCACAAATGATCTGCAGTTGTGTGTGGTCATCTGGGCCATATACCTCAATACAAACAGTGAGCCAAAAGAAAACTCCCTCAAAACTTTTGGCCCATATGTGCTCAAATTTGGCCCAAATGTTCTTGCTATCTGGGAAGCGCTCCGCCATACACGGATGATGCCTGCTGGTCAAAACAGTGTAAATGCACTGTAAGAAAAAACACCTTTTACAACAATTGCAATGTTTTATTGAAAGTGTAATCTATTAAAAGATATAAAGAAATAATATAATACCATTTAACATGAAGTGTCTTCAGAGTATGTGCTATTAAATTGTTTGGCTTGTTTTCTTTATTTATGGAGAGTTTGGTTATCAGACCAATAAGAGACTTTTACAACTCTTTGTATTATATATTGTGTTATTAAATGTCTACAAAAAAAACAAAAAAACAAACAACAACAAAAAAAACATCATTACTACGGTAAATTCGGTCTTTTAATATCACTTTTACATTAGTTCTTAGCATAGGCGTAATTTGCAGGTGGGACATGTCCCCACCACTTTTTGCCAGGGTCGATATTGTCCCCACCACTTTTTGAAACATCTTGCGGCACGTATGTATACTAATACAAAAAAAACATCTCTAGATGATTAGCAATTCATTCGTTTATGATAAATAATAGGCGATCTGTCACTGGGATGTGTTGTTTTTGAAATCATGAGTGTTCGTTGCAGCTGTTATCATTTGCACAACAGTGTGCTCTTGGCGCTCGTGTACACTGCGCAGTCTTCACTAGGGTTGGGTATCGAGAACCGGGTCCATTGTAGAACCGGTTCCAAATTTCAAAGAACCGAGTATTCGATATGATGCGCGCATTTCGATTCTGTTTATTGATTCCTGACTTTTTTTCCCAGTCATTCTCGCACGGTGAACAGCAGTGAGCATTTTACAGTTGTATCTATCTGCTAGGACCTGCGACAAGGACCTCATCACGCACATACGCAGTTCATTACAATCGGCACTGACTTTTGCTTCAACGCGGCATTAATCTGAAGGAATGCACCGAGTTTGGGGCCGTTCACATGTCGCGTCTAAAGGCCAGAACATACCAAGCCGACGCCGACAAACTAGTGGTGACGAAAGCAGACTGTGGGGTTGGCTCACGTCGACAGCGTCATGTGTCCAAAGTTGCCCTGACACACCAAACCAACGCTAAACAGCCAACAGCCAAGTAGCATGTCAGTTCTGCGCCTGCGCAAGATGAAATGCCTTTCCGAACCAGCAGGTGGCAGTATCTGAACAACCAATCAGAATCAGATGGCCCGACAGACCGACGAGATCTGATGGCGATTCAACATTTCGAATCGGCCGATAAAAAGGCGACAAGGACCAACTTCAGCCGACGGTATGGAACACACTGAGAAAACGTCGTCCGACGAAGAAAAACTGCCCAATGGCCGACCGTCAGCTTGGTGTGTTCCTGCCTTAAAAACGTGTGGAAAGCTGTTTGCCAAGCTTTCGATTAAATTTCATATTTGTAATCACCAATGAAATCTAACAACAACTGTCTCATAAATTTTTTTTTCCCAAACGCTCGAATCATGGCAAAAAAACAGTCTTTTTTTAGGCTGGATCAAGCTAATGAACATGCGCAGACTTAAATGCGCATCTTTTGTGTCTCATTTCGGAGGCGCGCGTCTGACTTTTTCTATAGAAACCGGTGCTTCTAATGGCCGCTGCAGTGACGTGATGACTTTACCAGTCGGCGATTGGCTCTTATTTAGAAGGTGGGACTTATTCCGCCATATTGTGTGTTGCACTTTCTCCCATTCAAAACAATACGAGTGACACGTCTTGTGTTATACTATAGTCTTTGTTGATTTATAGCCCTTGCATTAGCTTTACAAGATATATATTTATGGAGATGAGAAATAAAACCCGGCTGAGCTTCTGATGTTTATACGGAAAGGCCAAAGCTGATCGGTTGGTTCTTGTCACATGACCTGCGGTGCGCTTGAGGCATTCTAAAAAGCATATAGGCATGCCTGGAAACATTTGAAATAACGCGCCTACATAATAACGAACTTGCGCGTGCAAAAGACGCGATATGTGAACTCTAACCCAGCCGCGAGTCCTAAAGCACCAGATACAGCTAATATTAGCAATAGCAGCGTATCACACTCAGGTACAAAAACAGTTAAAGCCTACTGGTTATAGCCTATGTGGCAAGAATAAAAGGTAAAAACATTATTTTCTCTGAATTGGAATTGGAATCGAGAATTGATAAGAACCGGATTCAATAACAGAATCAGAATCAGAATCGTTAAAATTAAAACGATACCCAAACCTAGTCTTCACACGGACAAGCACTTCAATCTATCGCTAACGCTGTTGCGGCCAGAGACTCTATTCTTTCCTGTGAAATCACTAAATAAAATACACATAAATGTGTCCCTGCTCTTGATATACAATCACTGATGAACATCTTTGGTTTTAATGAGAAAAATAAATAAATAAATAAATTACGCGAGGGCGGATTAGCACCCAGAACCACTGGCATGCTGAACAAAAATCCTAACCCTCGTCCATGTGGCCAATCTAACAATAGCAGCGGATTTATTGACTAATGTAAATGCTCTCAGGACTAACAACAGATGTAAGGATGTAACTATCATATTAAAGGTGCCCTAGAATGTTTTTACACAAGATGTAATATAAGTCTAAGGTGTCCCCTGAATGTGTCTGTGAAGTTTCAAGCTCAAAATACCCCATAGATTTTTTTTAATTAATTTTTTTAACTGCCTATTTTGGGGCATCATTATAAATGCGCCAATTCAGCGTGCTTCCCCTTTAAATCCTCGCGCTCCCTGCCCCCGAGCTCGCGACTCTATAACACATTGCATAAACAAAGTTCACACAATTCGCGTAAGTATAGTATTTATTTGGATGTTTACATTTGATTCTGAATGAGTTTGATAGTGCTCCGTGGCTAAAGCTAACATTACACACTGTTGGAGAGATTTATAAAGAATGAAGTTGTGTTTATGAATTATACAGACTGCAAGTGTTTAATAATGAAAATAACAACGGCTCTTGTCTCTGTGAATACTGTAAGAATCGATGGTAACTTTAACCACATTTAACAGTACATTAGCAACATGCTAACGAAACATTTAGAAAGACAGTTTACAAATATCACTGAAAATATCATGATATCATGGATCATGTCAGTAATTATTGCTCCATCTGCCATTTTTCACTATTGTCCTTGCTTGCTTACCTAGTCTGTTGATTCAGCTGAGCACAGCTCCAGACGTTAATACATACTGCCCTTGAACATGGGCTGACATATGCAAATATTGGGGGCGTAACAGTCAGTGTTATATTGAGAATCGCCTTTAGAAGTCTTTTAAACAAATGAGATTTACATAAGAAGGAGGAAACAATGTGTTTGAGACTCACTGTTTGTCATTTCCATGTACTGAACTCTTGTTATTCAGACATCCCAAGTCTCCCGGAAGTTCCGGGAGTCTCCCGCATATTGATAGCGGCTCCCTGATGCCCGCAAATTAGTTAAAATCTCCCGGAATCTAGAGCGAGCGAGCAAGAGCGCGCATAGAGACTGTGTTTCAAACCAGCGCGCGCACGGCAGAGAGGGAGAGGGAGCGAGAGAGAGACCTTGCGTGTGTGTGCGAAGCGCATGTATGACAGAGAGCATCCCGAATGGCCTTTTTCTGCAAATCAACCAATCAATTATCAGTGAGGTGAGTTGACAAGTTTCATTTCATGTGCATGTTATTCAGGAAAGTTGCCAAGGCTACATGAAAACAGCAAACTCCTTAGACCTGTTTAAAGTTGCAATGGAAAATAAATAAAAGCAGTTTACATAAATAGTATAAGCAGCTTATATAAATAGTAAAAGTAATCTACATATTTAAACAATTAACAAATAATTGCATATGCCTATAGCTTATAGCTCCTTCCTCTTTTTTTTTTTTTTTTTTTTTGGGGGGGGGGGGGGGGGGGTGGGGGGTACCTCCCTGAAATGACTTTTTGCAGGTTGGGATGTCTGTGTTATTCAACTATGCCAAGGTAAATTCAATTTTCAATTCTATGGCACCTTTAAACATGAGGTCTATATCGATAAATTTTGTGCATTTATTATTGTAATGATACAATTACAATACCCCCACCCCCCACCACACACATTCCTGTCCCACCCACTTTTTAAAACAAAGTTACGCCACTGGTTCTCAGTACCTGGTAAAAACGACTGTCGGGCAATAGAGCAAAAGCCTCCAGGTGGGTGTCATGTGACAAGTTCAGTATCAGTGGGTGCGGCTTTAAGACGACAAACAGTGGAGATTCGGCGGAACACAAAAAAACATTTGATCATCTTTATTAAATTCAGATTCTTCACAGCTCAACAACAACATGTGCAACTGGTTACTGTTTCTGTTTTTATTATTGATTCACGGTAAGTTTTCGTTTCGATTTATAGACATGTTTGTTTGTATGGAGATTTCTAGATTTGAGGTTGACTTGATGACAGAAGAACTAACAAATCCAGATAGCATACTGACATTTTTTTTTTTATTCTTGATAAGTATACGATGCATTTAGGTAGGCTAGCCTATATTTGAGAAGCAATATTTGCGTATACTTTTGACTGTGTAGCAGGTGCGTTCAAGTCCTCCTGCGAAGTTTTACGAACTTCGGTAAAGTTGGTTTTATATTCGCACATTCAGACTTCTGATAAATTCAGGCTTTCCAATAAATGTGCAATATATTAATGTTTGCGAATTTTAAGCAGCGACATGATATTGACAACCAACGATTGTCAACTTACAACATTTTTCACAGTCGATCAAAATAGGCAAGTATTGTTTTAATGGCATATTTACTTGTGAATGTCCACTGAATGTCCAATGTAGTGTGATTAACAAGGCTATTGAATACGAATGTGCGAATATAAAACCAACTTTACCCAAGTGTTTTACGACTGCAGGTGTGTTCAAGTCACTTTCGTTGAAATAGGAGGCATTCATGTGCAATTTTTACCTAGGAAACTTGTAATTATGATAATTCCTAGAGCACGCGAAGACAGCATTAAAGACAATCCCGAGCTTCCCACTCGTATTTACGACATCGTGATGGTGTTCATGTGCGTTCAGCTCGTAAATACGATCTTTCAGACATGACTTGAACACCAAATAGTAGGCAGGCTTTGGGATATACTAGCCTCCTTCGTCATAATTGCGCCGCTTAGCTTCATGCATTCTGACACAGTTTACTGGCCTGTCTGTCAATCATCTTGTCACAGTTAAAATCTCCCACATTCCATTTTATTGGAGAGAAATGTATTGCACGTTGATCACGTCTTTCATGCTGATAACTATCCTCATGTGTTTGCATAATGGTGCATTTAGAAGTTAATTATTAAAAGTATCAAAAGTTCTTGTTGAAATATAATGTACTAGAAAACACTATATTTCCATCTGGTTCTTTGCTCTGTTATAAATACAATAAGATAATTTGAAGAATGTTGGTATTGAATAAAGAATGTCTTTTTTTTTTTTTTACCTTCACAATCTGAACAGTAATTCCATATCTGTTTGTCTTTTCAGCAGCTCACACAATGAGTTGAATGTGCTGAAGTTAGTATTCTGTTTGTTTTCCAGGAGTGTTTGGTGCAGCGGTGGATGAAACTGAACCAGTGACCGTGATTGAAGGAGATTCTATCTCTCTACACACTAACCTTTCTGAACTACTGAACGATGATACGATACTGTGGATGTTTGGACCTAAAGACTTTCTCATATCTCAGATAAAGAGAAAGGATGACCTGACCTCATTTTTTGTCACTGATGATGAGAGATTCAGAGGCAGATTGCAAGTGGACCAAAAGACTGGATCTCTCACCATCAGAAACACCAGAATCAGACTCTCAGGACAATATAAAGTCACCATCTCTAGAGAAAAGACTACAATAATAAAGATATTTAGACTTACTGTCAATGGTGAGTATCTCAAGTCTTTCATTTTATTATTATATTATAATTTCATAACATTAGCTGCTCTTCCATTGCTTAACCATTCCATTCCGTGCTGATCCAGCCCAGCCGGTACGGATATGGTCTTATTTTTTACTGCAGGGCTGGTAAAAGAGCTCTTTGGCATGTCATATAAATGCTACAGTCATTACCTTGCAACACATGAGTTTACAGACAATAAGATGTAAATAATAACCATGTTATGGATGATGATCAGATATTTCTTCAAATTTTATTATTAACTTTGCTCAAATTGCACATTGAAGCATGTTTCTGCTGTGTTCAGGCACATTGTTGGCGAGAGGCAACTGAAACCTGGTCTAAAAGGAAAATGGCACAGTATTGTTTTGTTTAATTTAAGGAGCGCGTTAGTAATAAGTACCTATATGCAATTTAGCCAACTGTACTGAGAATTCCAGACCGAGAAGAGTTTGTAATCTTGCCATGCTGAACCATGCTCAAGTGGAAATGTAACTGGAACCATTCCTTACCCTTGTTAGAACTGCAGCTAATGATCCGGATTTAGAAATATAATGTAATTATGATTATTCAGGTTTCATGATTTCAACTCAAACATTTGAATATCTGTGTGTAAGCAATAATTGAGTAAGAGTTTCTTGATTCTGCACCACACAAGCAGGTTTTCATGATCCACTCTCTTTCCAAATTTGTGAAATGTTGTGAAATACATATTGTTCACATTCTGCTCATTTTGCAGGTGTGGTCGGTGAGACGGATGGAGTGAAGTCAGTGTCAATATCAGTGACAGAGGGACAATCTGTTACTTTACTCATGGATGCTGAAATGCACAAAGATGCTCTGATGCTGTGGAGGTTTGGAGATAAGGGCATCCTCCTAGCTAAAATCGATGTTGAAACGAATGAAATCTCATTAAACAATGCCGATGAGAGATTCAGAGATCGGCTGCAGCTGAATCAGACTGGGTCTCTGACTATCAAGAACACCAGAACCACAGACTCTGGACTCTATGAGCTACAAATCAGAGGCAGTGAGAGCTCACAGCGATTCCTTCTTTCAGTCAATGGTGAGTAACTCTGAATAGATGAAAGAGCAAGTATTATTAGTATATATAACTTCAACGTCTCTTCACTGTCTCTCTTTAATAGCCCTCCCAGATCCAGGTCTTTCTTCAGGTGCTATAGCAGGAATTTTTTTTGGTGTTTTAATTCCTGTTCTGCTGCTTGTGGCTGTAGCCTTTGGTATGATTTACTATCGCCACAGGATCTCTAAATTAAAAAAGGAAATGGGTAAGTGTTATATACTTTAAACAGGATTTAATTGTAAGCTTGGTGAACAGCTTTGGAGAATTTAATGTCCCCATTCAGAGAGATAAAAGCTGCACGTGCATGACTGAAATAGCTGCCTGAGAAACTTAAATGAGGACTGTGAAAGGAACTTTGACACTCATGAACACATTTCTGTTCTCTTTCTATGTGAAGCTGTGGCATGTGAAGAGAAGGAAGAGATCGTGACAGAGGGAGATTCTCCAACTCTACACACTGGTCTTACTGAAATACATGGTAACGATGCAATAGAGTGGTGCTATGAAGCTGAAGACAATCACATTGCTGAAATCAGTGGAGGAAACAGAAAGCCATCTACATTGGCGGGTACTGATGGGAGATTCAGAAGCAAACTGACGCTGGATGAGAGAACCGGAGATCTCACTATCAGTAACGTCAGAACCATTCACTCTGGACTCTATAAACTCAAGATCAGCAGCAGCAGCAGCAAAAGCACCATAAAAACCAAACACAAGAGATTCATTCTGACTGTCAATGGTAAGTATATCAACTCTTCATGTACCAAATGATTTGAAACACATCCACACTAACACATGCTCAGAGTGCTCAAATATAAAATTTCTCTTAGATGACATGAGAATAAAGCCTATATACAATTAGGAGATTAAAGTTGTAATATTGCAGGAATAAATAGGCATATTTCGAGAACAAGTAAGTCGCAAAACAATAAAAGGCATGTTCAGGAAACATGGATAATCGATTTACGCTGGTTTGTCAATATCGATTTACCCAATTTTAATAGATTGATTTCTTGAGGCTACGTCTACATTAATCGAGATACATTTGAAAACTGCGATTTTATTTAAAAATGCTAACCCGTCCACACTAGCTTTGTAAGCATTTTCCAGAAGTTGCTCATCCACATTGAGACTGATCTGAAAATGCTTAAATCGCTTTACTGTGTATGCTTAAAACATAAAAGCTCACGAGATGATACCATTTATGAGCCATTTACATGACACCGTTTTCAACTAAAAACATAAAATTGTATGCATTTTGGCCTTTCATTTTACACAACAGCAATATTTTGGGGGCCTGAAAATGCAAACTTGAAAACAGGTTTTAAAGTGCAACGTTCTTGATAACGATACCATTATGATCTCTGTGTAAAATACAAATGCATGAATTTGTGAAAATGTTCATGTCATATACATGCATATTACATGTGCAGTAGTGTTTCTTTACAAAGCGACATTGCCATCTACTGGCTTGGTAGCATAATACAGTGTTTTCAGTCGTAATTATAATTATAGTAACAAAAATGATTTAAAAAAAATAAATAAAACATTGTTTAAAAATCAGTTTAAATTTGACTGTTGATTATTTTATCTAAAAAATAAATCTGGACTGAGATGATTACCTGTAGCATTAGCCATTACTTTTTAAAACAATCTCATGTAAATGTATGTGATATTGAAAATACAAACAAAATTCATTCATTCACTTGTTTTTCTGTATTTCTCTGTTTCTGTGTGTTGTTTTGACATGAAGTGAAGTCAGTGTCTGTGAAGGAGGGAAATCCTGTCCTTCTCCAGACTGGTACTGAAATTCAGACCGATGATATAATACTGTGGACATTTGGACCTAAAAACCGTCTTGTTGTTAAAAGTGAATCGGGAAAGATGAATAATGGTAAGCGATTTAGAGACCGACTGGATCTGAACCAGATGACTGGATCGCTGACCATCAGAAACATCGGAACCACAGACTCTGGACATTTTAAACTACAGATCATCAACAGCGAACAGACCACATTCAGAAGATTCAATGTGACTGTCACTGGTGAGTAGAACAGTAGAACAGCATTCATGTGTGTGTGTGTGTATATGTATATATGTGTGTATATATATATATATATATATATATATATATATATAAAGTTTTTTTAAATTCAAGTTTTAAGAACTTGCAAAAATGTTGCAAGGAAAATAATTTTATAACATTTCAAAAATGTGAAAAAGCATCTCTCTGCATTTTTCTATATCCGGGGGTCATGTCAATAGAGTTTTTGCATTAGTTTCCTTTTTTTTTTAAATTGTTCAGATAAAACTTTATTCTGTGATTTTACAGTGTTTATTCTTATTGCACATTTAATGAAAAATAAGTGTTATTATTTTTTGAGTGTCTGTATGTATTATGTAAGGTAAAATGTACAGTCAGCTGGTTATTATAACAAAATAAACCTGTTCAGGTTCAGTGACCACATCTGTTAAGTGTTTCAAATGGTCAAACCACCACAAAAATAGTCCTAAAGATGCTGTTTGTGAGGAACAAGTTAGTCTTTATTCACTGATAATCTTTTTGTATAATCTGAAATCAACAGGAAGATTAACTGCTTTAATTACTACGATTGTCTCTGTATTTTCTTTCAGATTCTACAGGCGAACAGGTGAATGGACAAACAACTGTAGTGACACCACTGTTGAATGAGGAAGTTACTGACGGAACGAATGAGCTGCAGGCAGCAAGTCAAGTTTGATTAGATAAGACACGCCCACCACTGCGACATCATCGACAATCAAGCCCAACAACAATTCTGCTGTTGTTAAAAAATGTGAAAAATGAACCCACATGCTGGATATAGTTTGAATGAATTCTTGTGTGATGAGCATGTTTAACAGCTGGTTACAGAAGACTCAATAACTGATGTGGCATGAGCAGAAAGAGATTCGAGCCTTGAAGTTGGCATGAAACAGAAGTTGTCATTCTGTTTTCTTCTCCACTGTGACGTCTGAAATGGGTAAAACGAGCATTTGAAATGAGAGGGCGGGACGGGAGTCCTTCGGGAATTGATTGGATCATTGGAAGTTGGGCATTGCTAACAAAATGGAGGCAGCTCTGAATGCCAGTTTGTAGTCAGTTGTGAGGGATTTCTCTCCACTGGTGTCATGAGAAATCAAGTCCCCCACAGCAATCGAGTCTCCTTTAGGATCCAGGCTAGGATGCAGGCTGCTCGTTCAAGTTCAGATGAGGGAGATAAAATATGCATTCTTACAATCATCTAAAACATGTTATTATATAAATATTGTAAAGTAGACATTGTCATAATTCATCAACATTAGTTCATAAGCAATCGCTTGGCATAAATGTGCGCTATTCACTGATTGTGATTTGTGAACCACTCTTGTTTAATTTAGAAAATCTGACTTTTACATTTTACAGTATATTATTGTTTTCCCCCCTTGATTTTACAGTAATCTACTGGCAGCTGTGTTTTTTTTTTACAGTATGTTACCATAAATTATTTTACAGTTGATTACTGTTAAATTACATTTCCCTCTGTTTTTTTTATCTTAAACCTTTAACCCTTTTAACCCCAGAGCAAAATCTTCAGTTTTAAATGAACACTTGTATGTGTCCACACTACAGAGTGTTCGAGTAACATTAAAGCAGTGTTGAAGATAATAAGATAATTAAGTGATTAATTGATAATTGAGAATGAATGATGAACACCTGCTGTTAACAAGCATCTGAAAGAAAAGAAACAACAAGAACAGAAAAAAAGACAAGCAGAAACACAATAACTACAACAGCCTTCCAGCCTTCCAGCCACAGCCTGAAATCAACTGAAGAAAAAAGACATTAAATCTCGCAAGATCTCAGCAGAGGAGGATTAAACAACAACAACAACAACAAAAAGTATTACCAGCTTCACTTATTACTAACCAGATTGACTTTATTTCTGTCAGACATCTACAGAAGTTGTTACTGAGAATTAACAGAGCTTCAGAAGTTCCTCAACTAGATGGAACTGGAATAAATACTTTGACTGTTGCGATCCCAATCGGACTTATGGAAGCTGCCTGAATCATAATCATGCACTGTTCGCTGTTGGCCAGAGGAGAACTGGCCCCCCGACTGAGCCTATTGGAGTTTGCGTTCCTTGCAGCCATCGCCTTTGGCTTGCTTAATTGACATTTGATATTCAACAATGTTTTAATCTGCCTGCATCGACACCCTTGTATGCGAACCGAACTGAGCTGGATGATGACGTCGCTGTTTACTCCAGTGCTGATATAGATAAATGAACTAAACTAATAACTATTGATTCTTAAAACGGAATGAATCAATACTGAATTTACTTAGGATAGACAATGACACCATTTTCTTTAAGAGCTGCTGTGCAGCCAAAATTATATACCAGTCATCACTGTAAAGCTGCTTTGACACAATCTGCATTGTAAAAAGTGTAAATAAGTGTAAATATAAATAAAGGTGACTTGACATTACCATGATGGAGGTCAGAGTTTGCTTTAGTTTGGCTCTTGACCCTTGACTTTTTAACATTAGTTTTTCTAATAGTTTTAATAATAGTTTTTTGCTGCTGTAACCATGTTTTTAAGACACATTTGTTGTGGCATAAAAGCCAAGAATAATTGTGCTCAGGTGTTGGCTATGTTTCGATTGTAATCGTCATATAATGTTTGGTTCAGTCGTCCAGTGTCAAATCCATTATCAGAAATGTTTTTTTTTTGTTGTTGTTGTTTGTAAATAAATGTAATTTTATATTGCCAACACTGTGCTACTGTAGCATGTGATCAAGCAGTGCTGAGCAATCAGATAAAAAGGATTTTTAAACTTTTTTATAAATAATTTACAAAACATATTTTAACTATGGCATCATTCAGATAAACAGCAAAAATCAGCAAACAGACCACATTTAGGAGATTAAATGTGACTATCACTGGTGAGTAGTACGTTTATTTACTATAATGACTATTTATTTGCTTCCATATTCAGTCACAAGGGGGAGCCAAAGCAGCATCATGTTCATTAGAATCATTGCTGTTGGACAGTTTGCTTAAAGCAGAACTAAGTAACTTTTTTTACCTTTATAAATAGCTTTCTAAGTCCTTAAGATGGTTAATTGACTTGTAGTGGTGTGTTTGAGGTGCACTAACCCCCTCTGGCACGTCTACGCCAGAAAACAGCACTTGCAAGTTGAGCTGCGCCAACCCGACACAATCTCGCCTCATGTTCACGTTCACGCGAGAGTGACAAAATGCTTTACGGTAATTCAAACACAATGTATATATTATGACTTTACAAGACAATTTCGAGAATTACCCACCTCCATCGAGTGTACTGTATTTGCAAATTACCCACCTCCTCTTTCTTGTACTGTATTTGCAAAACTACTACGCTGGTGAGCGTTGTAGTCGTTGTAGTCCAGAGCTGCGCTTGGAGTATTTACGACACTGTGATTCACTGAAGGAACCTGTAGGGGGAGCTTCACAAATCTTACTGAGTTCCGCTTTAAATCCTATTAATCAGACCTGTTACCTTTAAGTAAATTAAAACAGTTTTGAATATATAGGAGAATTTGACGTAGGTTTTCTTTTACCCATTGACCTTAATTAGTAAATAACTATTTAAATTATGTAAATAACTGAGAGCACAGCAGGTTTCTGCCTCACAAACTGAGCTGCTAGTGTATCGTGCATTCAGTGAATTACATACCCACACACAACTGCTATTTGAATGAATTGTTTAGTGACAGGAGAACAGAGAAATACACAAGCTCTACACCCTGTTGTAAAACCAAATTTTTATTAAAAGTCACCAAAAATGCAGATCAGTCACCTCTGATTGAGCTTATGAGATCATTCTATGCCATTATTTGTGTTGCTAGTTATTATTTTGCTTACAGTAATTATATTTAGTAATTAATTAGAGTGATGTATTTAATAGATCAAATTAATCAAAGAATGTAAAAATGATATGTCAATAAATAGCTGTGCAAGGAACAGGAAATGTGCAGAGCTTTAATAAGCATTAGTATATGTTATGCTTTATATATTGATATATCTGGAACTAAACCTTCTGCTCAATTCACACTGTTGGTCTGATTTATTTGATGAGTCTGATGGTGATGTCTGGTATTGTTTGTTCTGATCAGCTCACTTCTTGTAGATCTGATGTCATAAACCAGCACAGCAACAGTAGCCACACCCACCAGAGCAGAGACGACCAATCGGATCACAGCTTCAGTAAAACCACAACAGTGGATGTGATCTGAAATGAAAAACACTGAATTTAGAGCTCTTTCATATAGATTTGCTATGCACACTTCCCTTGCTTAGCCAAATAATCTTAGCTAGTAGGCCTATTGTATGGTTAACAGAAGCAATTCAAAACTCTTTAAAGGGTTCCTTGAGGAATCTGTGTGATCTTTTGATTCTTTCTCCATGATTATTGCCTAGAGAGTGTTAATGTTCTCTGCATAGTGCAGCATGAGGCGCCACACACACTACTCTGAGACCTGCAATTCACTTCTCTGACTTCTGTCTGCTATCTGTTTTCTGTTTCTGTGAAATCACACAAGAAAATGTAAGCAAATGTGCCCCATAAATGCTCAGTGACGTACCTGAACTTGGCTGATAGAGATCAGTAATGTTGGCATCCTCAGTCTGGTTGATGGTGGAATTGTTCACAGCAGAGCTGGACGACACACAGTTTGAGCTTGATGATCTTTCTGATGATGAAGAATATTGTGGAGTCACTGATAATGACAAATTGTGGCGTCAGTCTCATCACATATACAGATCAGTGCTGATTATACTGAGCTTTATAATAGATTCATATGTGAAATGTAATTAAAGCAGTCAATATCATGGATTTAAGGAATATTGAAAATAAACGAAAAGAAACGTTTTAACATATTAATATGACAAAGATATAATTTAAATGAATGGAAAATTATTCTGTAATTCTCCTACCTAAGACTTTAACATTAAAACTCATGTAGCTGGTCTCTCTGCTGACAATTGTTAGTTGATAAAGTCCAGAGTCTGTGGTTCTGGTGTTTGTGATGGTCAGAGATCCGGTCTGATCCACTTTCAGTCTGTCTCTGAATCTCTCATCATATGTAGAGCTGGTTTGCATGAGCCTGCTGACTTCAGCTATTCGAGTGCCTCCGAACGTCCACTGTATCAACAAATATTTATGTGATTCAGTAACATCAGTGTTTAGAGTGACAGAATCTCCCTTCATCACTGACACTGACTTCACTTCATTTGTCACATCTAGAAAACAAACAGACACATGTTTTGTCAAAAACTAAGATCATTATGTTGATCATTAATGACCAAATTACAATTGTATTATGCAGATGTTTTCCTCTAGCATGGATGTTGAATGATTTTCAGTGAACCAAGACTTTGAAATGGGATCTTATAAGAGATGAATAATAATGAGTGTTCAGGAGTTCAGTATCAGGTGAGGTTTCTTCAGCACTCACTTTCATGTGCAAACAGAAGTGAAACATAAAACACTCATCTGTGGATTAGACTAGAGCGGTCACTAAACCTTGTTCAGTGGACCAGTTACAGTTTGTGATTACCCACATAGCAATGTTTTTCTGGCCCAGCTCTGGTCCACACAGCCCCATTTCCCTCGGCCCACATGCTGCATAGAATGACGGCCTTGGAGTGTCCCAGATATGGATTAAAGACAAGGGTCACACATGGCCCATAACTGGCCCAGCACTGGGCCTGAAAAGGTTTTAGTGTTGGTACCGATTCTCAGCCTTAAATAAACCAGAACTGACAGCTACAGTTGCAAAACATAAACCGCAAAATTAAAGTATCCTAATTTAGTGCAAAAAACATTTACAATAAAATGTATTAAACTTTTTAGAGAAAAGCACTTTTTTATAGGTATATACTGAATTAACTACATGTATAAATTAATGTAATTATATGTCACTGCATCAGCAACTACACACTTACTGCCTTTAAATAAAGCAATGCGCAGCATAAAATCAGTGTTTTCTGGCTCATCCTAGACTGAAGCACAGGCTCTACTCTTCAGCTCAATGGTGACCCACAAAATTCAACAAGAAACTCTTTAAATCCCAACAGAACATTAAACACTAACATATCTCTCAAGATCTCAGCATCTTCAATTATTACAATCCAGACTTTATTATTATTTTTTTTTTCATACTAAAAATTATTATTGAGAATAAACAGAGATTTAGATGTTTATGTTTTATTTTATTTATTTTTTTAAAGTTGATCTGTCATCATTATTGAGATCAGTGTTTGATTTAGTTGGGCATTTAAATTAGGGCATTTTACTTTAATTTTACATTTTTTTGTTTGGCAGGCACTGCTGCCAGTCATTTGACCATTATTTTAATATCACTAGGAGATAAATGTCCCATAACAACATTTTTGAATTAGTATTTATTCCTGTCATAACTTGAGAGAGATAGGTCTGAGAATTAAAGGTACTAAAGAGGATGTTTTGTTTTATACATTTTTGCAATATTACTTGAAACTGTCTTTACTAACTGATAAAAGACTATTTATTAGGTGCACTGAAAGGAATAATATTAATATACATCATCTGTGCACGAGGTAGGGCCTTAAAAACATCAACCAATCATTTACGTGATCATCGCGTAAACGATTGGCCCTCTGGCTTGTCAATCACTGCCGTGACGTTCCTTGTGAGAGACGAGCGCGGCTGCGCGCTCCAGTAACTTTCCACACTCCACAGGCGCCGCATGCAATGTTTTTGTCAGGAGACAGGAATAACAACTGCAGATTATGAGTTACCTGCGGTGAGTCTGACATAATGAATCCACTAACACGACACAGCGAATGCCGGTGGTAAACAAACACTCATGTTCCAATACTCGTGCACGAGTTTTGGGAGGCGTTCCCTCGAAATGAGCTGTGAAGGAGGGGGTTGTTCTTACGCATGCGCTCATTTCAAAAACTCACTAACAGTTATTGGTTTCTCAGTTGACGAAAAGATCCTCTTTAGCACCTTTTTAAGATTGATCATTTACTGAGTGAGTTCAACAGCAGCAGTACAATCAGCCACATCACAGGTGTGTTCACATGCACAAACAACAGCTTCTTCTTTGCTGCTTTTTTAGTCAAACTGCATTAGACTCTCATAAATTTTCACATACATCTCACTCTACAACAGTTCTTCACACAAAGCATCGCATGCTGAAGATTTGGATTAAATGATCACAGAATTTTTAATCAGTTCAATATTTTAAACTGTATTGTTTGTGTGTTTAAAATGAATCTTTAAAAAGTCATAACAGATGAAATGCTATCATTTCAAATCTATCATTTTAAGTACATTTTAAATCAGCCAAGTCAACTGCATTGAAGTGCACTTAATTGGCCCAAGATCACAATCCTGAGTATTTTGATTCCTTGGATTAACGACTATTATAATGAAATTAACATTTTATGTCATTCATGTTGGATTACACAGCAATTGTGACAGTTCATTTGTTCAGATGGAGTTAAAGACATCACTAAGGAATATTGAAATAAATAGAAAAGAACCATTATAATGCAGATATATTGACATGAAGGGCAAATTATGCTTTAATTCTCTTACCATAAACTGTAAGATTGAAATTAATGTAACTTGACCCTCTGCTGACAATTGTTAGTTGATAAAGTCCAGAGTCTGTGGTTGTGGTGTTTGTGATGGTCAGAGATCCGGTTTGATCCAGTTTCAGTCTGTCTCTGAATCTCTCATCAGGACCATCATACGTTGAGTTGGTTTGCGTGAGTCTGTTGAATTCAGCTATTCGTGTGCTTCCAAATGCCCATTGAATCAACAAGTATTTATGTACTTCAGTAACATCAATGTTTAGCGTGACAGAATCTCCCTTCATCACTGACACTGACTTCACTTCATCTGCATCATCACCAAACACACCTGATGAAAAAGCAGAAATGTGTTATTATTAAAGACTATAAAAAATTCAAATTAAATTACAAATACCACATAGCAAGCGAGCTTGGCCCAAATATAAGCCTCAAGCTGGCACTGCTGGCCTCCTGTCATCAATGTCATGTATCCTGTCAGCCAGAGCTGGGCCATGTGTGGCAGTGATGGCACAGCATGGGTAATCGATTGTTGGTGGGAGGAGTGTGACCCAGGGGTGCGTTTCCCAAAAGCATAGTTGCTAACCTGTTAGCATCTTAGTTGGTTGGCAATGGGATATTGTATTGCAACCAACAAAATTGCTAACTTAGTTAGCAACTATGGTTTTGGGAAACGCTCCCCTGATCACACTTACGAAAAACTAGTATACTTCAAGTTCATTTGATCAAGTATACTAAAGTAATGTTCAAGTATATTTTTTAAGTATACTTTATGTAGTAAGTATAATATCAATGTACTAGTAGTAAACTTGTAAGTGTACTATTTTAATTCCGCTTGGGACTAAATTGGCCCAATTGAAGTATACTCTTAAGTGTACTATAAGTGTAACAGTAACTAGTTCACAGCTACGTTTCTCATTTGTACTGCATCTGTACTAAACGTGAACTTATACTAGCATACTAGTAGTTTACTATTTTAATACTAGTAGTAGCTACATTTTTAGTATACGAAAGTACACTTTGAAATATACTCTCAGTAAACTGCTAGTTTAGTGCAAGTATACTTTTAAGTTTTCTTTAAGTGAACATGACATCACACTTATAGTTTACTTTTTATATATTATTTTTGCACTTTAAGCATACTTCTATTTAGGTATTATTTTTTATACTTGAAATACCTTGAACTGTACTTTAACTCTTTCCATTTTAAAAACATTTTATTCTAACTTCATGAATCCTTTTTATCAACACTTAAATATAAGTAAGTTTAATTTTTTTTAATTTTTTATTTAAAGTAGACCGAGTCCATAAACAAGTCCACGTATAGGCCAAATATACTTAGACTTTTGTCAAGTATACTTTAGTGCAATTTTGAGTATATATCTCAGAAGTACATAAAGTATATTTCTGAGAAGTATATAAAGAGTAGACTGAAAGTATACTTTCTTATTTTTAGTTTAAAAGAAGTATACTAATTGCACACTTGAATAAACTTCTTTTTCGTAAGGGCAATCCAGTGATCATCTGCTCCAAACCGAGATTGTGACCTTGGGCCAATTAGGTGTACTTTAATGCAGTTGATTTGACTGATTTACAAATTACTTAATTTGAAATAATAACATTACATCTGTTATGACTTGGCATTTCAAACATTAATTTTAAACACAGTTTAAAATATTGAATTGATTAAAATTTCTGTGATCATTTAATCCAAATATTCAGGATGTGATGTTTTGTGTAAGGAACTGTTGAAGAGTTGTATGTGAATATTTATGACAGTCTAATGCAGTTCAACTTAGCTTAAAAAGCAGCAAAGAAAAAGCTGTTGTTTGTGGATGTGGATCCACCTGTGATGTGGCTGATTGCACTGCTGCTGTTGAACTCACTCAGTAAATGATCAATCTTTAATTCTCTCTCAAGTTATGACAGGAACAGAAAATTCAACCTCAAATTCAAATTCAATCCAAATTCAAACATTTATTCAGTGAATAAATACTATTACTACTGGGTTATCTGAGTTAAAAATTAAGTGCTGCAACACAACTCGATTTAAAATAAAACCCAGATCAACAAATCCTAGATTAGCTCTAAACTTTGCTTAATTTAATCCTTTTTGGTGCAACGCACTCTAAAGATGCTAAATAAAAGATGCAACAAAATGAGAACCTGGGCCCCTGGGCTATGGCCTCAATTCATAATCCATTTCTGTGCATAATAAATATCTGGTCTAGGCCACTTTTGATTATAATGGGAGAAAAAACTCTGCACATGGTAGATCAGAGTTTGTGCAGAACAAAACTGAAAAGAGGATGAGCAGTGCTGAACTGATTTGTTTTTTTCTGCACTCATTTTCATGTGCAAACAGAAGTGAAACGTAAACCATCATCTGTGGATCAGACTGCTTTAATCTTATTCAGCTGACTAATTACCATTACTGATTGGCTCATGGACTAATTTATTTTTTATACTGAGAAAATGAAATGCTATAAATGGCCTTAAATGAGCTTAATGCATGTTGAAACATAACAGTGATTTCAATTTGTGTAATTAATGATCAGTGTTTTAAAACAAGATTACAAATTTTGTTTTGCTACATTTCTAGAAGTCCTTCAAATAAAAAGGCCCTTCAGATAAATGACTCAACGTATATACTGTCTGAGAAGCTTTTTGTGAAAATAACTGTAACAGTGAAACTCTACTAAAACAGCAAGAAGTGAAGTCATAAAAACACATTTATAACTTACCAACCAGATGCCACAAGCACAACGAGAACAAAATAAAAGCTAGAACCATATTCCCTGGCCGTTTGCCCACCACTCTTACTCTAAAAACACCACAGGCGATTTTGTTGAGTAGAGCATTTGGGTGTTTACAAACAGCGATGATGTGTTTTGTGGGCGGAGCCTACCTAGTGGCAGAATGTGACAGTTCTGCAGTATCAGTTTATGGAATAAAAAGGTAATTTCAAGTTTTCAAATTTCAAATTCAAATTCTGACTTTTTTCCCTCAGAATTGCGAGGTTTGGGGAAAAGTCTTCTCTTTCTTGCAAATGAAGTTTAAGAGGCAGTGTTCCAGAAGTCAAAATAATACTTTATTAAACAAAGCAACAAAGCTGAGATGAACATCACTAACAACACTGCATGAAATGTATCAATATCCACTCGCTATTGCATGTGAGTGTTTCGAAAACATCCATATAAAATTGTCATTTACAGACAAAGCATTATAAAATCATTTACTTACAGTTTGTCATGCAGCTGCTGTCAGATCAAATACAGTCGCAGCTTTATCATTAAACAAAGTTTCTTTGAGAACTCTCCATTACACTGTACCTTGATTACAAATCAATCTGCAGTCAAATGCTCCGAACAAACATAATCATCTGGCATGATCCAGGACGGCATTAAAATAAACCATCCACTTCTTTCCAACACTGGGATCCTTCTGATGTCTGTATAGAGATGCAGACAAGCTGTTTAAACTGGACGCCTCAAAGCGAACGTTCTTTCACTCTTCATGTGTCGTGTTATCGGCTGACTCAAGTGCACAGAGTCAGAAACCAAATGCTCTATTCAATGTAGACAGCAACACTGATTATAATGGCTTCTGTTTTCTTTTGGCGCGACGCTCACATCCAGAAATGGCAGCTGTTAAATGACTAGTAGGCGGAGCCTATGTATAATTATTGGTCGATGTGAGGTGGTCATATGTAAATGTATTTGCCTGTGTGATGTCACAACATCAAAACGAGGAGTTTGATTAAATTCTTCATTTATAATGAGGAGGACATTTTAAGTTATGAAACTTGAAGGATGTTTTAATGGTACAAACACCTCTTATATGTCAAAAGATCAAGGCAAATTTGAAAGCATAGTCTACACTTTTACAGTGTTATGTTAAAAAAAAAGCACAGCCAGATCCTTAACCGAGGATGAGGTCATTACTACATTAAAGGGTTAGTTTATTCGTTTATTACTCACCCTCATGCCGTTCCACACCCGTAAGACCTTTGTTAATCTTCGGAACACAAATTAAAATATTTTAGTTGAAATCTGATGGCTTCGTGAGGCCTCATTCGTCATTACTGCAAATAGGTAATTCTGATATATGCAATAACTATCCATTATGACATATTTTATTTTTATATACACAATAATAATCTTTTACATTGTAATCCTTTTATTTTTAATATTTTGCATGTTTGTGTGCTGCCTGTTTGTGTATGCAAGTTGTGCCTATACACTGAAATAATGTTTTCATTCATCCAGTTAAAAAAATTTAAAACCTGCAGAAATTATGACTTTAATGTCACTTTTTAAAAACGTATTAAGTTTTAAATGTGTATTCATGAAATCTGTTTATTTACAAGAAATGTCCAAACAAACTGATTCGATAGAATGAATCTAATATGACAGAGGGGGGCAGTTTAAAACAAACCAGTTTACTAGAATGAATTTGACTTTTCAGTACACACTAGAAAGAGAGATGAGAGTATGTTTGTTTACCTCAGATCAAAGTGAAGTTGTATGCATTATAAAAAATGTGATAATAAAATTTTGGTCGCTTTGTCTGCACTAAAACTCTCAGCTATATCTTGTTATCCTGATCATCTCAATGACTATTTCAAATGACCCTTGGAACAAGACTTATGAGGGAGAATTTTTTAATTAAACATAACTGACGTTCCTTTTCCTTGCAGGGATTAACATTTATATGCTTTTATGTACAAAATGTCCCCAACTCTTTGGCCAAAATTAGTTTGTGCTAAATATAACAACAACAAAAAAGGAAACAAAACTAGACAGCTAAAACTCATGACGTGACTAACAAGCTGCAGTAATCAAGAAATCCAGATTTGCTTTAAAAACTAGGGGGTTTGATGTATTAAACATATGATGAACCAATCATAATAGAGAAAAATTATGTAATGGATCATGTAACCACTGCCATACACTTATTCTATATTAACTGTTGTATTCTTTTTGTTGGTGAATTCTCTCTCACTCAAGACACCTTATTACGAAGTGATAGTGGTGCTCAACAGGGTGTTAACTAAGAGATGTGCACTATAGGGTGATTTTATAAGTGTCGATTAGTATAGACACTTGTTGTCGATGAACCCATTTAACTTGAGTCAGGACTATCTATCACATTACCAAATAATATTGTCATATTATTTCCATCAAGAGGTGCATCATTTTTGTGTATTGACAATGCAAGAGTCGAACACTCTGTAAAGTCTCCTCCAGCACAACCCAAAGACTTTCAATGAAATGAAAGGATTAAAGGATTGTGTCTAAATGATTCGCTTCAGAAGGCCTTAATTAACCCCCCGGAGCCATGTGGAATATGTTTATGATGGATGGATGCAATTTTTTAGCTTCATACTCGTTGGTATCACTTACTGCCATTATAAGGCTCGTGTCAGTATTATGTTCTGTTTTTGTTCGTGTTCCCTGTTCCACATTGCCACCACTCATCAGTCACCATGGATGTCTACAGCCCTGCGCTGTCTCCGGAGAGTCCCTGTGATGTCTTGCTGCGTCCGTGCGAGAGGATCCTGTGGCTCCGCCTCCCGCCTTAGACCACTTTGCTCCATTGCAGCCTGTCGACCTGCCGGCTCCATCTTGGCTCCTCCCACCTACGCAGCCCTCGGGTTCCGCCTACGTCGATCATCACCGTGACTTCGCCGTGGTCTCCCAAGCCAGTGATGTCAAGGGAGTTCATCAGCTCTCCGTCTGTGCCCTTGGATCCATCTGCTGAGTCTCTGTCAGTCGTCCCCAGATGCCGTCAGATACCTCTACACAATCTCGGCTCCTCCCTTCCTTGACGCTGCTGTGGGCTGTCAGTAAGCTCGTCGCCATCCTTTAAGGTCTGGACTTAGAGATGTCAATTCATGTGTGAAAATGAGTCTTCATGCTCCCTCCCAAACATTCTTTCACAATCTGAGTCTCATCAATCTCGACATTGTCATCCTGGAATATAGCCATGATACAGTATAACATGCTAGAAACATTATAATCACTGTAATAATGATCCATCCATAGACTCTCAAGTATATGCATATTAAATTCTGATCAGCAACTGGACTTTATTTATTTATTTATTTTTTGCAGAAATGTTTTCTGAGAACATGTGATTGTTGATAAAGAAGCAACATTACAGTAGTCAGGGGTCAAGAGCTCTACTAAAGCAAACACTAATCTCCATGATGGTGACCTCAAACGAAACATCTAAACCTGTTAATTCTCAGTATGATCTTCTGTAGACGTGTGACAGAAATAAAGTCAGTCTGGTTAGTAATAAGTGAAGCTGGTAATGCTGTTTGTGGAGTTGTTTAATCAGATCTTCAGAGATTTAATGTCTTTTATCTTCAGTTCATCTAAGGCTGTGGCTGAAGAAAGTTGTAGTTTGTGTTCTTATTTCTCTTTCTTTCAGTGTTTGTTCACAGCAGGTGTTTGAATGATTGAAAGAATGTTTCATGAACATCATACTAACCTTTAAATAACATTCTACTAACATTAAGGAAACTGAACTTTTTCATGTTCTTGGAATGTTACAAATCAGCGTTATTAGAATGTTGAAACTTAGATCAAAATTAAGTTGAAACAATGTTTGAGGAACATTATACCTTGTAAAACCCTGTAACATCAAGAAAACTGGACGTTTATAAACAAAATTCTGTTCGCTGGGATGTACCTACCTAGACAAAACAAAAAGTAGTAGTCCTTGGACACACTGACACTCTCACACGTAACCAGACGTTGAAGACACACACACACATTTACGCACATACATTTCTTATTTGTTATTATATTTTTTGAAATGCCATACATGGTAAGGTTTGATTATTAAAGGTGCTAAAGAGGATGTTTTGTTTTATACATTTTTGCAATATTACTTGAAACTGTCTTTACTAACTGATAAAAGACTATTTATTAGGTGCACTGAAAGGAATAATATTAATATACATCATCTGTGCACGAGGTAGGGCCTTAAAAACATCAGCCAATCGTTTGTGTGATCATCGCGTAAACGATTGGCCCTCTGGCTTGTCAATCACTGCCGTGACGTTCCTTGTGAGAGACAAGCGCGGCTGCGCGTTCCAGTAACTTTCCACACTCTACAGGCGCCGCATGCAATGTTTTTGTCAGGAGACAGGAGTAACAACTGCAGATTATGAGTTACTTGCGGTGAGTCCGACATAATGAATCCAAAAAACACGACACAGCGAATGCCGGTGGTAAACACTCGTGTTCCGAGTTTTGGGAGGCGTTCCTTTGAAATGAGCTGTGAAGGAGGGGGGCTGTTCTTACGCATGCGCTCATTTAAAAAACTCAGTAACAGTCTTTGGATTCTCAGTCGACGAAAAAATCCTCTCTATCACCTTTAAGTCGTATGATTGGATGCTCAAGCCATCCTGGAGATTGTTGTTTGACCTATGTCTATAAATATGACCCTTCTTCCTGAATAAATCTGAGAATGCTTTGTACCACACTTGATCTGTGTCTGCTCATTCTCCCGAGGCCTGCTGCCACACATCACAGGGGTTGAGGCGCCTGTTTCTAAACTGATGACTGAGGCTACAAATATTCTACCTATGATTGAAATTTTAATCTAACAGCAATATACAAAAAACAACTGAACTTCCATTGACTTCCACTGATGAAAAAAAATACTATTGAAGTTAATGGGTCCAGAAACTGTTTGGTTACCAACATTCCTTCAAAATAACTTGCTTTATGTTCAACAGAAGAAAGAAATTTATACAGGTTTGGAGCAACTTGTGGCTGAGCAAATGATGACAGAATTTTCATTTTAGGGTGAACTATCCCTTTAAGGCCTTCACACACTTGTTTTTCCGTGTTTTGTCACTAGTTGGCGCTCCAGCAGGGTCTTTAGGAGCAATATACTGTCTGTACACCATGTACATCAAAAATGATTCCGACATGTTGACTGATCATAAACTCCTGATAAAAATCTACTTAATATAAACCTGTGTGATATGTGACCTTTTGACATTTAGTGTAATTATGTAAAAAAAAAACTCTATTATGTTTGTGCTGCTTTCTTCTTTTGCTTATTTTTCTGTCCTAGAAGTGTATGGGTGTCAAAGACTGTAAATCATAGAGACCCCAAACTTGGCAGGATGGTCCCAATCGTGTCAGGTGCACACACACCCTTCCAACACTAGATGGTGCTATAATACAGCAATCTGCATTTTTCTGCTGTAATCAATAATGTAAATCTAACTCAGAGATTGGGCTCTAAATGAGTTCAGTGATTCAGATCAAATAATGATTATGTGAAAACATAACCAACACCACCTGATCACCTTTTCTCTTTGCTTGTCTGGTTGTCATAATTTAGTTACAGCAGGCAAAAAATATTTAACATTAAAAAGTCAAAGGTCAAGAGCTCAACTAAAGCAAACCCTGATCTCTGTGATGGTGTCTTAAAAATTGTGATTTTCTCTTTTGGTGATTCTGCTTGTTATCATCAGGTGTCTTCAATAATGCTCAATCATCACTCAATTAATCTCTTAATTATCTAATTAATTTTATTACTTCATTTAACACTCTTATTTTAACACTTTAACACTCTTGAGTGTGGTTTCACATATACTCCCAGGAGAGTTCGTTTAACACTGGAGTTTTTGCTGTGTACCTCCTGATTGAAAAACTTTGCTAATTAGCAAATCCATGTGACTGGAACAAAAAACTGAGGAGGACTTTTACTTTCTGAACCTGGACTTTGCACCTCTGATATTAGTACCATTTTGGAGTAAAAAGGTACAAAAATATGCCTCTAAAGGTACTGCCCCAGTGACAAGCTGTTGCACCAGTAAAGGTACAATTTTAAACCCTTTTTCTTTTTTTTTTCTTTTTCCTCCAGTGTATGCTTTCTGAGAAATTTGCTAAAATATAGATAATGTCCACCTTGGACAATCTTTTTTATATGGAAATTACATTAATTAGGTGTTGTTTACAATGCAGAGAACTGAAACCATTCAGCTGCACACAAGTTCAAAATAATTTGTGATTTATAGATTTCACATCTGAAAGAGAGGCGTACATTCGTTTTCTTTGTGTATGTTCATTCTATGTATCACACACACATCTGAGAAATGATTGTAACATCAAATTTAAGCCGGTTTCTGCGCAACATTTAATAAATGAGGCCCTTGTCTGCTATTCATTATTACATTGTCAGTGCTTTAGTAATGAAAAAAAGTTCAGATATTTCAGATATTTTAATATATTAAGTTCAGATATTTATATAGGATCAGATGAGGCTGCTGGTCATATCTTGTTTAGCAGACTGGTTTCTTGTATACTTACAGTCTTCCTTTATTTTTAGCTGCAATTTAGTATCAAGTTAAATGATCAATATTTAATATATCCTTAGGTAATTGCTAGATGAGGTGTTCAAAATCACGTCTCTAATGTGTTTGAAAGTGAAATACTTGATGGTGGTTGGTTTAAGCTGAGAGAGAGAGTCAAATACAGCGGATATAAAAGTCTATCGTTTAGCAACAGCTGTAATTACATCAGCAAATTCAACACGTTCATTAGGTAAGTGAAGCGTACATTCATTTATATAGAAACATTCTAATAAGCAAATAAGTGATCATTGACAAAGTTTCCATATAATAGGTCTTGAAGGCCTTGAGAAACCGGTTAAAACAGAATATGTTTCCATATTCAGTCACAAGGGGGAGCTAAAGCAGCGCCATCTGCAGCTGGAGAGTCATGTTACTGCACACCATCACTCTGAAAGCATTCAAAAATATTAGTCACTGGTAAAATATGACATAGTGAAATATTTGCAATATTATATGTTGCTTGCAAATACTTTAGTATTATCAGACTACACATTTACTTCTGAATGGTCTTCAAAGAAGGAAGATGCCTTGTGTTCCCAGATAAGTGTAGTTACAACATCTACCAGCAGAGGCAAACAGACCATGAACCATGAAAATTCATATACTCTAAAAATCCTCAAAATGCAAATATTATGTAAAGTATTATGAATGTCCTTGTATTTACAGTAACTGGGAGGAGACTAATTCAACACATTTGAATCCATCTCTGGAAAGGATTTCAATAACCTTCACTATGATAAACATTAAAAACATTTAACAAGTTTGTTTGCTCATATAATCTTTAGGGTATTAGGTTAGCTAATTTGGCTTGCTGTCCACTGAGGAGGGGCTTGATGAAGCAGCTTCAAATCGAGCTCTGATATACAACCTCCAGTGAATAAATATAGGATACGATTACATAGAGCAAGGTACCTAAGATGAAGGTGGAGTTTGGGGAGGTGGAGGGATGCTGGAACAGCTGAGACTGAAGAGAGGTAAGCAGCTGCTTATATACTCTGGCTGTTGATTGGAAGATTAGATGGGCTCGCTCCTCCCTAAATTACGTTAAGGAACTTCACTTAATCAGAGTTCAGTGAGGAAATGGAGCTGCTGTATAATAAAGTCTGTTGATATTTCCTGATCAAACACACACAGATCACTGAATAATATACTGACAGTTTTCACAGGAGCATCTAGTGATGATGATCAGATTAAATATGAATCAAAATCACATAACTATATTTTAACAGATTATTGAAATATTGAATATTTAATAAACAATTGAAAAAAGAAGTTTCCATAGCAGTCTTTGAGGCCTCTGACACTGTAAAATACCATGTTGTTTTTTCATGTTCAGTCACTAGTTGGCGCTCCAGCAGGGTCTTTAGAAGAGATGTACTGTGTGCACACCATTAAACTTAAACAAATTAAGTTAAAATAACTCATAAATTCCTGATAAGAGTCAGTTTAATATACTATGATGATCAGCTCTCTCTGTGTGATGTTTGACCTTTTGACCTTTGGTCTAAATGAATCACACAGTGACATTCAGGATCACTTTAAACATGTCAAAAATTCTAAATGGTTCAAACGGTTTGTGTTCAATACTGTAATGCTGCAGAAGAGAATCACTGATTCATCAGAATTAATTTGTCTCTTCAGTCAACACAGAAATGTTGATCATGTACATGTAAAATTTTGATGTATCGACATATGATTATTTTATAAAGCATACTTTAATGTCAATGTTCAGTATTAAGAAGAAACTTTCCACTGCACTGGTCAGTTTCTGTTGTGGTTTTCACACTTCATCTCTCTCACACGTTCACATGCATAAAAGCAGAAGTAACTGCAGATTTTTGACACTTTTAGCTCCTGACAGTTTCGTTTTCGTGAAGGAATGCTTATCAGTATTTCATCAGAAGCGCATTAAACCACAGCATGTTTATGGTTAAAGTGTCTCAGTTACAGTTTTTTTCTCTCATCTGATCTCAGTTGATCATTTGCTATTATATTTGCACAAAAATGTAGTTGATTTAAAAGAATAAACTGTATTAATTGTTATATTGAACTCATCTGTGGTTGTCATCTTTCTGAAAACCTTTTCATGTGGCGAGTCTGTCGACTGGAACAGTGGATGTCAGTGGTTTCGTTGAGTGTGGTTTGTGTGGACTGAATTGAACTAAAAGACACACAAGAATCTGATTTTAACAGGACAATACAATAGAGAGACTTGATCTGGCCAGACATCTGTGGATCAGGGGGTTCAACAGACATGAATGCAGAAATAGTGATGAGAGATAAAGATCGAAGTAAGCACAGGGTGGAATACAAAGTGAAGAATAAAGTTCACACTTTTTGTGTTTGCATGACTGAGGTCATTTTTCTTTTCTTCACAGCTTCTCATTTCACGCTCAGTGTTTTTTCCACTACACTTCTAAGAACTAACAGTGTTTTAGCAGAATCACCCATAATGAGTTTATTGTTTTAAGGCAGTTAATAATGTTCAGGTATAGAATATTACAATAAATTGTTTTTGAGATTACTCTCTATCTTTGTACACTGTAAAAAATTAAATCATAAAAAATGGTCAATGACTGTCAGCTGGCTGACAAACACAATTTGTAAAATTTAAAGTAAAACATTCTAATTTAAATAAAGTGCAAAAAAGTCAACAGAAATTTTCATTAAACTTTATTTTTTATATACAGAAAAACACTTATTTTACAGGTATTTCCTGAATTATTACAATAAAATCCCGTTGTTGTTGTAAAAAAAAAACCCAAACATTTTTAAAGAAAAAATGGTCAAATGACTTTCAGCAATGGCTGCCAAACAAAAACTGTAAAGATAAAATATCCTAACTGAAATAAAAAGTGCAAAAAATTTTATAGGTATTTACTGAATTATTACTAACAAAGCACATTCACTGTAAAATGTGAGCCATGCATTCAACCAGAAAAAACACACATGCATAAATTAATGTAACTTTGGGGTGGTTTCCTGGACAGGGTTTAAATTAAGCCAGGAGTCTTGAATTAAAATAAACCAGATTAATTTAAAACCAACTGTGCTAATCTGAATTAGCATGAGAGAGGTTATCTTTAAAACATGGAATGAACCAAGAAAAGCTTAAAATTGCATAGAACTGAGAAGCAAATCCAAGGAAAACAATAGCTGCAAAAAAGACTCCAATATAAAAACTAAACTAGAAACATTTATTTTAAAGCAAGCAAAATACATAAGCAGTCTAGAAATAACACTGGTTTGATTCAAAGCACTATTACAATAGCTGCTTCAATATACTAAAAAAAAAAAAAAAAAAAATCAGCAGGTCCTCAACCCAAGCACAAGCTCAACACTTCACCACAACGGTAATCTCCAAAAAAAACTAACGTCAAAAACTTTTACATAATAGAACATTAAACAGTAAGAAGTCTCTCCATATTCTCATCTTTCTAAAAAAAATGCATAAAATAACACTTTTTCAACATTTACTCTCCCAATTCTGCAAAGCATGATGGGAAGTGAAAGTCCTGTTTGATTGGGTTACTTGACTGAAACATGTCATTTCAAAATGAAAACTTCAAGTAAGTTTTAGTAACCATTTCAAGTCAATTTAACATGATGCAATCACATTTGAACCAAAAACAATGGTGTTGTACACAAACAAATTGTTTTAATTAAAGTGAACAGCATCAGAAAAACACACACACACACATACACACACACACACACACACACACACACAGTGTATATCAATATCGATATATATCCAAGTAATACATGCATCTTCTTTGAAACAACGTTTATCTGAAGTTAAACCTGCCTCCTGGTAGGTTTAATTCAAGCCACAGTTTAGGAGTAGCTCTAGTCTTCCTCCAGGAAATCAGCTTATTAAACTCTGGACTATACTAAGTCTGGGACTATTTTAAACCATGACAGAGAAAGCAGATTTCTGTTAATCTGGTTTAAAGGGCCATTTTATTCTAGGACTAGGCTTAATCACTGTCCGGGAAACCGCCCCATTATGTGCAGATTCGAACAATAAATATGAATGCAAAAATATGTTAATAAACATCTGTGCTAGCATTAATGTATGTTTTGTCTTTTGGGGGATTAAACAGCAACCTTCAGCAAGCTTATCTGTATCTCCACTTCTTGTAAACTCAAACCATTGGTCTGATTTTACTCCATGGGTCTGATGTCGATGTCTAGACCATGTTATTCACTTCTTGTAGATCTGATGTCATAAACCACCACAGCAACAGCAGCCACGCCCACCAGAGCAGCGACGACCAATCGGATCACAGCTTCAAAAGTATCACAACAGAGGATACAAAAATAAGAGCACTGAATAAGAATTGTGCATTTAGAGTCTCTTTCAAACAGATGTGGTTTTGGTGGGTTATTATGAGCTCAAGCATTCATTTGAACATGCACATTTTCCTTGCTTGGCCAAATAACATTAGCTAGGATTGTTTTTGTAATGTAAGCAAATCTACACTGTTTAAGGGCTTCTGCCCATCTTTATTCTCAGCTCCCAGAGAAAAAAATAATTGAAAGTCCTTTAAAATTATGACACCCAGCACTAATATGAATCAACATCCATGAATGTAATACTATGAATGCAGCGCTGTGTTTGGACAAAACAATCAGTGTGACTTTTAGACTTTAATCAAGCCACCATGAACTAAGAAGGAAAGTATAATCATAGTTTTTGAAACGTTATATTACTTGATTGAGATACGACATGATATTTAAAAGTAATTTTGTCCCTTCTAATACCACTGACTGTTGACATGAGAGATGAGCTTGGTTAAACAACACTAACAAAATTTGACAGAGTCTGGAACAAACTTAAAAGAAAGAAATCAGAATCTTTATTCATCAAAGAAATCAAGAAAAATAACTTTTGGACAACAAAGGAAATTTTTTGAAGGCCGCTATAGAATAGATGACAGACAGAGGTATCATCAGAAAGTAAAACATATTTTTATTCCATTAATGAGATAAATAAGTGATTAATTGATATAACAGTTTCATGAAAATCACAATTTTTAAGTTTCCCTTTTCTATTTTGTTTGGGCCGAATAAAACCAAACAGACAAGCAAAGAAATGCATGTATTAATCATAAGACATTTAGAGCCCAATCTCTGAGTTAGATTTACATTATTGATTACAGCAGCACTGTGATTCTGCAGCACAAGATCAGCTTTTTTTTTTTTTTTGCTATAAAAAAAAAAAAAGCAGAGTGCACAGTGATGAATTACAGGCCACCAATCAAAATTCATCCATGGCTCCCATCATGCAGCTGTATGAATAAATAACAGTAATTTCATTTATTCTCACTATTAAATTTTGCTGTTTTTCTGTGTGCTTATGAGTTGATCTGTTGATCAGAATATGTTGCTTGTCACCGTTGTTGAGATTCACATTCTGTCTGTCATTTTTTTTTTTTTTTTTTGTGATGGACTTTTTAAAAAAAAAAAAATTCTGTATTGTATAAACAAAGGTAAATCTAACTCAAATTGAGTGATCAATAAAATGAAGCTTGTCTGGTTGGGCCGCTATGCTCAACTAAAACAAAAGTGAGGTCATTAAGCTTTTTATCATCAAAAAATGCTCAATCATCACTCAATTTATCACTTAATTATCTCATTATCAGTGGATGAGATAAAAATATGACAGAACCTCGTGACAGAACGTCCCCTTAGCCTTTAGCTAAGCCAAACAATTATCCTATATGTGCAAACACACATATGAGCAACTTTAAGAGGCCTCCCTGCTAAAAATTTTACGTTCCCAGAACATTCTCAGAATGTTCCCACTGGTGTTAAGGACGTTGTCTAGTAACGTTCCCAGAACGTTCAGAGACGGTCACGATGTGGAGTTCTTTTATGATTTGGGGGACGTTATTTGGTGGACCTTCAGGTAACATTCAGGACGTCCTGGGAATGTATAGGGGACTATTACTATAGGACGTTCTGTAAACTTCCCAAATGTCCTCTTTGTAATGTTCTTGCGTGACCATAAAATAACCAAAATAGAACGTCCCCCTAAACTCATATATCGGAATGTTACTAAATGACCAACAGAGGACCGTGTGGGAACGTTCAGTTAATGTCCCAAATATCCTCTTTGTAACATTCTTATGTTACCATAAAATAACCAAAATGGTACGTACCTCTAAAGTCATATAAGGAACCTTGAGCTGCAGCACTTTCATTACCAAAAGAGGACATTTTAGGAACATCCCTGATGTTCTGTAAAGGTTCAGAATTTTTGTCACCTTTAGAGAAATTCTAGGGAATGTTGTGCAAGGTCACGAGAATGTCGCCTTCTATGTGGGTTTGAATGAAGGCACCCCTGCAAACAAGCCTGCTCTGGCCCTTTACGGGCCCGCTTACGTAACGGTGACTTCAAGCTTTATTATTTTCAATAAAGGGTGAGGGCTGCCCGTGTAGGGCCAGTGCTAAAGGGCCAGTGTTTTGTCAATGAGCAAATTCTCAGGGGCCCTGCGCTGGCAACCCTAAGTGGGCCTGTAAAGGGCCAGTGCAGGCTTGTTTGCAGGGACTAGTACACAGCTGACCTACCTGCTAGATCTGTCTTGGAATCCTCATCCGGGTTGAAGGTCGAATTGTTCACCATGCTGCTAGACAACACATAATTTGAGCTTGATGTTCCTTCTGGTGATGAGGAGGTTTGTGGAGTCCCTAATAATGACAGATGTTACAGTGGCATTAGTATCATCACACAGGGGTCCGTTCTTCGTACCTCGTTTAAGACATCTGAGATAATTTGACAGATGCCAGATCTTCTAATCATTATAACTGAACTCTGGCTAATTTGTTTTTTTGTTTTTTTTTCAAACAATTTTGCGTATTGGATTAAAATATCTGGATTAAGTTGCCTGAGATTACTGTGCGTTCTTGTGTTCATTGGAAAGGGCAGATGCAGGGTTCAAAATGAGGGGGGTCTGGGGGGGTCCCGGACCCTCCATAAGTCATTAGGGACCCCCCATAAGAATTAATTTTTGGATTTTGGGGGGTCCCTGACAAATATATTTTTACATTAAAAATGATTGTGAAAATTATATGTTTTAGTGACGTTTTGTATTTATAACAGTAATTAATTTATTTCCTAGCGCGAGGCAGCAATCAGGGCAGCTATTAGCCGAGTGGCCCACATCTGATACATGTGGATTACACACGGACCAGATGTGGACCAGATCTGGGCCGACATTGTGTTGCTGTCAGGGTACAGCGTCACAGATTGTTGTTGTGGTGCTCCCACAGACACGTACTAGATAAACGCGGCAAAACGAGACATCACAAAGAGTGAAATCCTGAATGAAAATCCTGTAAGGGCTTCGATTGTGTTTATATCTCCATAATTGCTTATAGCCAGAGGTGGACATTCCAGGGGTCAGAAAGTAAAAGTCCTGCCATATTTTTATTCCACCCACTGAAGCATTAATGAGATAAATAAGTGATTAATTGAGTGATGATTGAGCATTATTGAAGACACCTGATGATAACAAGCAGAATCACCAAAGGAGAAAATCACAATTTTTAAGTTACCATCATCGAGGTCAGGGTTTGTTTTAGTTGAGCTCTTGACCCTTGCCTTTTTAGTGTTAGATTTTGTTTGGGCAGTTTTAACTGCGTTAAAACCAACCAGACAAGCAAAGTTAAAAGATGATCTGGTGTTGTTGGTTATGTTTTCTCAAAGTCATTATTTGATCTGAATGAACTTTAAAATGTACTTTAAATGTGAGCCCAATCTTAGTTAGATTTACATTATTGATTATAGCAGCACTGTGATTCTGCAGAAGATCAGCTTATACAATACAGAAATTTTTTGTAATTTTTTTTCCTTATCACAAAAAAAAAGAAAAAAGAAAATCTCTTAGGCACACACAGACATCAAGTATCAGCCTGTGAATCTCAACAACGGTGACAAGCAACATATTCTGATCAACAGATCAACTCTGAACATTAGAAAGCAAGCTACTAAAAAGTCATTGTCAGTAATTTTCTTTATTCTCACTATTTAAATTTAGCTGTTTTTCTGTGACTTTTTAGTAGCTTGTTTTCATGTTCAAGTTGATTTTCAGAAATGTTGCTTGTACCGTTGTGAGATTCATATGCTGATTCTTGATGTCTGTGTGTGCCTAAAATATATAAACTTTTTTTTTAAAAACTACTGTAGACAATCTTGTGCTTTACTGTGCTTCTGTAATCAATAATGCAAATTAACTCAAAGATGAGCTCTAAAAGATAGTGGTTCAGATCAAATAATTATGTGAAAACATAACCAACATGACCATCTTTTAACTTTGCTTGTCTGGTTGATTTAATGGAGCAAATAAAATCTAATATAAAAAGGATCAAGAGCTCAACTAAAACAAACCCTGATTTTGCTTAAAAATTGGATTTTCTCCTTTGGATTCTCTTGTTATCCAGTCTTCAATAATGCTCAATCATCACTCAATTAATCACTGCAACGCTTCAGTGGGTGGAATAAAAATATGGCAGGCTTTACTCTTTGACCCCTGGATTACCCACCTCTGCATTCTCAATAACAACTTTTGTAGATGTTTGTCAGAAATAAAGTCAGTCTGGTTAGTAATAAGTGAAGCTGGAAATTAAGTTTTTTAATCAGATCTTGAGAGATTTAATGTCTTTTATCTTCAGTTGATTTCATCTAAGGCTGTGGCTAAAGTCATAGTTCTTGTTGTTTCTCTGTCCTTCAGTGATTCTGCTCGTTATCACCTACATTATCTCATTAACTGCACCGATTTTTTTTTTTTTTTTTTTCCCAAGAGGTTTAAATCAGAAGGTTCTGTGTTCTCAAAAAAAAAAATTGTATTGTAAAACAATACAATACAATGATTTTGCATAGTTTGCGCTTGCTGTTTAATAATCATTTGAAACAACAAACTCACAGCTGCAGTAATGAAAGAATTTATCTTGAACTCTGTCTTGGAAACCTTGTATAAACCTATTAGCTATTGGTAGCACATTCTTATTTGAGTATATTTCTAGATAGGTTTGAAACCTGCCGCAGGGTGTCTGGTAAGAATCTTCCCTGCAAAAAAGCCTGCACTGGCCCTTTACGGGCCCACTAAGGGCTGCCAGCATAGAGCCCCTGAGAATTTGCTCGTTGGCAAAATGTTGGGCCCTTATAGCATAAATAAATGTACTATTATTTTGTTTAACTGTAAATATTTGCTTTTATTTTTTGTTGTTGTGACATTTAGTAGGTTTTTTTTTTTTTGTGATGTCCAGAGTTGATCTGTTTATCTGAATATTTTGTTGATTGTCACCATCGTTGAGATTCATGTGCTGATTATTGATGTTTGTGTGTGTCATGCTAGACAATTTTTTGTCTGCTCATATTTGTTAAAATCTGATTGCTGAATATATATTAAAAAAATGTATAAAAAAGTCAAACTGGTTAGTAATAAGTGAAGCTGGTAATGCTGTTTGTGGAGTTGTTTAATCAGATCTTGTCTTTAATCTTCAGTAGATTTCATCTAAAGCCGAGTTCAGACTGCACGATTTTATGAAAACAAGCTACTAAAAAGTCATATAAAAACAGCAAAAAATAAAATAGCGAGAATAAAGGAAATTACTAAGACAATTCAGCTCATAATTTATTCATGCAGCAATGCATGATGGGAACCATGGATTTTGATTGGTGGCACCCAGAATGCACTGCAACATGCTTTATTATTCTCACCACCGTTAGTGACCTGTTTAATAGGGGGAGATTTCTGACACAGGCAGTGTTGAGGTGTGTGAGTGAGAAGGAAAAGTAAAACAGAAGCTTTTTACACCATCTCCATCTCTGGATTTCCACACTAGACTTCCACACAGATGTAGTAATGTCAGTGTCAATCATAAATAACAATGGCTAAGAGATAATATTTCAAAGCAATAGTGATGGCAAGTTACTTTCTCCACTTACCATTGACTTGAACATTGAAACTCTTGTATTTGGTCTTTTCTCTAGTAAGTGATAGATTATAAACTCCAGAGTCTGTGGTTCTGGTGTTTGTGATGGTCAGAGATCCAGTTTGATCCAGCTTCAGTCTGTCTTTGAATCTCCCATCAGGACCATCATATGTAGAGCTGGTTTGGGTCGAATTGATGATTTGAGCTATTCGAGTGCTTCTGAACGTCCACTTTATCGACAAATATTTCTGTACTTCAGCAACATCAGTGTTCAGAGTGACAGAATCTCCCTCCATCACTGACACTGACTTCACTTCAGCTTTCACATCTAGAGAACAAACAGAAACTTATTTTGTAACAAACTCCCAAATAAGTTTGTTTATTGGTGACTAAACTTCATATATTCATTGTAGTGATGACAAATAACAGTAGCTTAACAAACACAGAGCGTAAAATGATGCTGTTTTGTGTCTTTTTTAATCAATCTGTTTCTTTGCTATGACAGAAAAAAACAACTAAAACATCCCATAATGCAAAAACTTGTAGCATGAAAGCCAACAAACATTTTTCAATAATTCCTTCCTTTCTTTCATGAGTTCATAATCTTTGAAAATGGTGAAGGTAAACAGATTGCTATGGTTAAACACATTTGACTTGCTGTCTGAAGGATGGGCTCAAATATGAGACGCAGTTGACTTAACACAGGCTAAATACACTCCTGAAATAACTAAAGCAAGTTTTTAGAGATAATATAAAGGTGGATTTGGATGCAGGTGAAAGGAGGGAGGCAACCAGCTGCTAATCTGCCCTGATGTGCTTGACATGACATGTTTGGACCTTTTAATTAAAGAAAACCATCTGCTATTTTGGCAGATACTTCCAGAGGTGTATAGTCCAGGGCAGAGGTGTATAGTCCAGGGGTCAAAGAGTAAAAGTCCTGCCATATTTTTATTCCACCCACTGAAGCATTAATGAGATAAATAAGTGATTAATTGAGTGATGATTGAGCATTATTGAAGACACCTGATGATAACAAGCAGAATCACCAAAGGAGAAAATCACAATTTTTAAGTTACCATCATCGAGGTCAGGAGTTTGTTTTAGTTGAGCTCTTGATCCTTGACTATTTAATATTAGATTTTGTTTGGGTAGTTTTAACTGTGTTAAATCCAACCAACCAACCAACCAAACAAGCAAAGTTAAAAGATGATTAGGTGTTGTTGATTATGTTTTTACCATAATCTTTTTTTGGTCTGAATCACTGAACTCATTTAGAGCCCAATCTCTGAGTTAGATTTACATTATTGATTACAGCAGCACTGAAAATAAAAATGTATTGAAGTTTGTAATCACCATTGTGGTGACCAGTGTCTGCTTTAGTTGAGCTCTTGACTCTTTAACATTAGCAGCTGCTGTAACTGAGTGTTTATAAAACACATTTATTATGACACAATGATGATGATGCTGTAATCATCTTAGACTTGGGCAATTCACTGATCAGTTTCTATGTCTAATTTTGATCTCATGGGTATTTTATATTTATTTATTATTCTATGTCTATGTCTTAAAATAATGAAATGCAGCAATGTCTCAGTAATCGGTTATTTAGAAAAACATTAAAGTCATATAAGTGCATAAGACTTTTGGAGCTCCTGCATAACTGAGACATAGACATCAACAATCAGCATATGAATCTCAACAATTGGTGACATTTAAAAGTTTAATGTTGCAATGCATCCTGGGTGCCAGCATAGTGCAAAACTCCCAACATGCACTGCAGCATGAATAAATTATGCATCTGAATGGTCTTTTTTATTACCACCATTGTTGAGATTGATATGCTGATTTTTGATATCTGTGTGTGGCGTATCTACATAATGCTGCAGATGTTTTTTTTTCTTTTTCCATTTGTGTTCAAAAACATTCCTTCAATGCAACTGAAACTTAAGCTTTTTAATAACGTAACAAGGGATTAAACAGTGTGAGATCAGTGAATCAAGAGGCTGTAACGGTTACATCATTATCAGCACTCAACATCTGTTTTTTCTTCTTCATATTAAACATGGCTTGCAAAAATAGTTAAAACAGCCAGAGTGAAAGACTGATGTTTAGAATTCAAGGGTAAAGAGCTCAACTAAAGAAAATGCTGATCTCCTTAATGGTGACATAAAACCAAACATTTTCAGTTAAACATCAACGTCTAAACTTCTGTTAGTTCTCAATAAAGATCTTAGATGGAAGACAGTTGTAGTTCTGCTCGTAGTTGGTGTTTCTGCTCGTTTTTTCTTCATTCTTGTTCCTCTTTTCAGTGGTTCTGCTTGTTAACAGCAGGTGTTCATCATTAATGCCCAATCATCACTTAAATATTAACTTAATTATCTCACTGCAACACAGCGTCAATGTTACTTTTACTCTGTAGTGTGGACACTAGAGGATGTTCCTGTAGGGCTGAAAGGGTTAAAGATGTAAGATAAAAAGACACACCCACAAAATGTATTTTAACAGTAACAAACTGTAAGTTAAAAAACAGTAATAAACTGGGAACACTGTTGACAGTAGTTTACTGTAAAATTGAGTTTTGTGGGTCACCATTGTGCTGAATGAGTAGAGCCTGTGCTTAAGTTCAGGAGAAGATCAAGAGACATTGATGATATGCTGCATGTTGTTTTATTTAACAGATGGTGACTGTGTAGTTGCTGATTCAGTGAAAATCTCTTTGTTTAAAATGTTTTTATTGAACTCTAATGAAATAAGTTCATAGTGGTAATCTGTTCACTTTATTAGCATATAATACTAGTTTGTACATTTAAATGGCAGTCAGACAATTTGAGGCAGTTGGTTTCTGCCAATGGAATGAGGTAACACAAGTTTTAATTTAGAGTATGGTATCTTTACAGTAACACACTGTAGATTACAGTAAATAAATGTACAATCAACAGTAAATTACTGGCAACAGTGTTGCCAGTATTTTACTGTAAAAAGCCTGGCAAGGTCTAACAGTGTGGATTAAAATTTTCATTCTGGCTGCAGTTTTTGTTTGTGAAACTCAGACTCCTAATTTTTACTTAATGTTCACACCTAAAACTATACCCTTGAATAATTGGATTTTATATTGTCACTAATGCCGAAGCAAATCTTTAAAAAAAATATTATCTGGAAATTTTTATTTCATATTAAGTCTTATATTTATATATATATATATATACACATATACCACACTTGAATAAAATTAAACATTAATTACAGATGTATCACTTTTTTTCTCTAATGAATATAATTCCAAAGCAACATGTTTAAATAATAGTCATACTGTAATGCAGTCAAAAATAATCTGAAAAATATCAACCAATTTTGTTGGTTCTGGGAATGTAAAAAACTGGTCGCTTTTTATGTTCCCAGAACCAACACTGAATATTTAGAGAATGTTCTTATAACAAAATTCTGTTAGCTGGGTTAATTCTAGAAAAATACAAGAAGAAGTCATAAAAATACACAACTTACCAACCAGACGCCACAAGCACAAAAAGAACAAAACAAAAGCATGAACCATAATCCTTGAGCGTTTGCAAACCACTCAGTTACAGTGTTAATGTCAGAAAAACTCATGAAGTGAATCCTCCCAAACCAGTGGCGATTTCTGCTGCTTTAAAGCTACAGAAAGGGCAGCTTTTGATTTCGCAATGATACGTTTCTAAAATTGCATAGAATCTGCCAATAATTTCAATTGACAGCAGTCTTGTCATTTAAAATACAGACACACAGGAAGTCTGTTGGCTTCACGGTGTTATTTAGGATTCATAATTTGACTCTTGCAGAGACATGCACATACATTTTGTGAGGAAGTGACTCAAGTGGAAAAAAGGGCACCTCTCAATTTTTTATTCATAAAAAAATAAAAATAAACAAAACTTTAAATATATTAACACAACTCTGACATCCTTACTAACAGAATTTTGTTATAAAAACATTCTCCAAATATTTGGTGTTGGTTCTGGGAATGTAAAAAATGTCCAGTTTTCTTGACATTAGAGGAACACTTTTATATGGCATGATGTTCCTTCTTTCAACTTAATTTTGATTTGAAATTCAACATTATAAAATGGATAGTTCTGGCAGAGGTGGAAATTCCAGGGTTCAAAAAGTAAAAGTCCTGCCATATTTTTAGCATCAGCCGTTACGCTTTTTTGGCTAAAAGTTGCAGGCTTGCCTTCCAGTCCCACTGAGCAAATTACGTCCAGAAGACGTCTTTTTTATGTCTTGTCTCAGGTTGAAAAGACGTCCACTGAGGGGCCAGAATGAAAGTTTTTATGACGTCTTTTTTGGACGTCTTCTGGACATCCGATATAGACGAACACGCAGAATCACCAAAGGAGAAAAATCACAATTTTTAAGCCACCATCGTGGAGATGAGTGTTTGCTTTAGTTGGGCTCTTGACCCTTGCCTTATTAATATAAGAGTTTGTTTGGGCAGTTAACTGAGCCATAACAGCCGGACAAGTTAAGAGAAATGATCAGGTATTGGTTATGGTCTCACAAATAACCATTATTTGATCTGAATCACTGAACTCATGAAGAGCCCAATCTCTGAGTTAGATTTATATTGTTGATTACAGCAGCACTGTGATTCTACAGCAGAAGATCAGCTTTTACAATATGATTCAAATGATTTCAGAAAAGGTATGTTGAACAAAAAAAATACTCATTTTAGGCACACACAGACATCAAGAATCATCCTGTGTATCTCAACAGTGGTGGCCATCATAAAGCATGTTGCAGTGCATTCTGGGAGCCACCAATCAAAATTCATCCACGGCTCCCATCATGCATTGCTGCATGAATAAATTATGAGCTTAATTGTCTTAGTAATTTCCTTTATTCTCATATTTTATTTTGTTCTGTTTATGTGACTTTTTAGTAGCTTGTTTTCTAATGTTCAGAGTTGATCTGTTGGTCAGAATATGTTGCTTGTCACCGTTGTTGAGATTCACAGGCTGATTCTTGATGTCTGTGTGTGCTTAAGAGAAATTTTTTTTATTATGTGAAATCTTTCAGATTATATTGATAAAGCTGATCTTGTGCTGTAGAATCACAGTGCTGCTGTAATCAATAACATAAATCTAACTCAGAGATTAGGCTCTAAATGATTCAGGTCAAATAATGATTATGTGAAAACATAACAAATACCTTGATCATTTCTCTTTATTTGTCTGGCTGTTATGACTCAGTTAACTGCCCAAACAAACTCTAATATTAATAAGGCAAGGGTCAAGAGCCCAACTAAAGCAAACACTCATCTCCACGATGGTGGCTTAAAAATTGTGATTTTTCTCCTTTGGTGATTCTGCGTGTTCGTCTATATCGGATGTCCAGAAGACGTCCAAAAAAGACGTCATAAAAACTTTCATTCTGGCCCCTCAGTGGACGTCTTTTCAACCTGAGACAAGACCTAAAAAAGACGTCTTCTGGACGTAATTTGCTCAGTGGGGTGGCTTTGGTTTCACATATACTCCCAGGAGAGTTCATTTAACACTGGAGTTTTTGCTGTGTATCTCCTGGCTGAAAAACTGTGCTAATTAGCAAATCCAGATGACTGGAACAAAAAACTGAGGAGGACTTTTACTTTCTGAACCTGGACTTTACACCTCTGATATTAGTACCATTTGGGAGTAAAAAAGGTACAGAAATGTCCCTCTAAATGTACTGCCCCAGCGACAAGCTGTTGCACCCCTAAAGGTACAATTTTAAACCCTGTTTTTTTCTGTGTAGGCTATGCTTTCTGAGAAATTTGCTAAATAGCTAATGTCCTCTACAGAGGTCAAATGTCTATTCAAACTTTATATGTTCATTTAAAAACTTCAAATTAACTCACTGGAACACAGACCCATCTCCAAACACACTTACAGTAAAGTAAGGATCAGGGGCCTCATTTCTAAAGCGTGTGTATGCACAGATTTGATCTTGTGTGTACACTTAAATCCAAGCCAATGCTCATATTTATAAAAATGGTCTTTGACATGGAAAAAGTGCTTAGAGCCACATCGAGGTCTGTGCCGACATAAGCCTACGCACTTTTCCTGGTCAGATTACTGCAGGTGTTTATAAATCTAAGCTATTCTTGCAGCTCGCTAAGGATTTGGATCTTTTATATGGAAATGACATTAATTAGGTGTCGTTTACAACGCAGAGAACTGAAACCATTCAGCTGCGCTCAAGTTCAAGATCAGTTCTAATCTTTTTGGCTCTATACACCAGCACAATGGATTTGAAATGAAATGAACAATATGTGCTTTAACTGCAGACTTACAGCTTTAATTTGAGGGTATTTACATCCAAATCAGGTGAACAGTGTAGGAATTACAACAGTTTGTATATGTGCCTCCCACTTTTTAAGGGACCAAAAGTAATGGGACAGATTAACAATCATAAATCAAACTTTCACTTTTTAATACTTGGTTGCAAATCCTTCGCAGTCAATTACAGCCTGAAGTCTGGAATGCATAGACATCACCAGACGCTGGGTTTCATCCCTGGTGATGCTCTGCCAGGCCTCTGCTGCAACTGTCTTCAGTTCCTGCTTGTTCTTGGGGCATTTTCCCTTCAATTTTGTCTTCAGCAAGTGAAATGCATGCTCAATCGGATTCAAGTCAGGTGATTGACTTGGCCATTGCATAACATTCCACTTCTTTCCCTTAAAAAACTCTTTGGTTGCTTTCGCAGTATGCTTCGGGTCATTGTCCATCTGCACTGTGAAGCGCCGTTCAATGAGTTCTGAAGCATTTGGCTGAATATGAGCAGATAATATTGCCCGAAACACTTCAGAATTCATCCTGCTGCTTTTGTCAGCAGTCACATCATCAATAAATACAAGAGAACCAGTTCCATTGGCAGCCATACATGCCCACGCCATGACACTACCACCACCATGCTTCACTGATGAGGTGGTATGCTTTGGATCATGAGCAGTTCCTTTCCTTCTCCATACTCTTCTCTTCCCATCACTCTGGTACAAGTTGATCTTGGTCTCATCTGTCCATAGAATGTTGTTCCAGAACTGTGAAGGCTTTTTTAGATGTTGTTTGGCAAGTTCTAATCTGGCCTTCCTGTTTTCGAGGCTCACCAATGGTTTACATCTTGTGTTCTTGATCTGGCCAACTGTTGTGAAGTGTGTTTTCTTCACCAGGGAAAGAATTCTTCGGTCATCCACCACAGTTGTTGTCCGTGGTCTTCCGGGTCTTTTGGTGTTGCTGAGCTCACCGGTGCATTCTTTTTTTTTAAGGATGTTCCAAACAGTTGATTTGGCCACACCTAAAGTTTTTGCTATCCCTCTGATGGGTTTGTTTTGTTTTTTCAGCCTAATGATGGCTTGCTTCACTGATAGTAACAGCTCTTTGGATCTCATATTGAGAGTTGACAGCAACAGTTTCCAAATGCAAATAGCACACTTGAAATGAACTCTGAACCTTTTATCTGCTCCTTGTAAATGGGATAATGAGGGAATAACACACACCTGGCCATGGAACAGCTGAGCAGCCAATTGTCCCATTACTTTTGGTCCCTTAAAAAGTGGGAGGCACATATACAAACTGTTGTAATTCCTACACCGTTCACCTGATTTGGATGTAAATACCCTCAAATTAAAGCTGAAAGTCTGCAGTTAAAGCACATCTTGTTTGTTTCATTTCAAATCCATTGTGGTGGTGTATAGAGCCAAAAAGATTAAAATTGTGTCGATGTCCCAATATTTATACCTGACTATTTTCTGTGTGTACATTCATTCTATGAATCACATGTACACACATCTGAGAAATGACCGTAACATCAAATTTAAGACAGTTTCTGTGCAACATTTAATAAATGAGGACCCTTGTCATGGTAATTCATTATTGTATTGTCAGTGCTTTAGTAATGGCTGTGCGCCATCTTGTGGCTACTAAAATCTCATTGAACAAGAAACAATGTAACTGATGGAGCTGAACATCATTGCTGAAATGTGGAGGATCAGATGAGGCTGCTGGTCATATCTTGAGCAGACTGGTTTCTTGTATACTTACAGTCTTCTTTTATTTGTAGCTGCTATTTAGTAGCAAGTTAAATGATCAAATATTTAATATATCCTTAGGTAATTGCTTGATGAGGTGTTCAGAATAACGTCTCTAATGTGTTTGAAAGTGAAATACTCGATGGTGATTGGCTTAGACTGAGAGAGAGAGTGAAATACAGCAGAGGTGAAAGTCTAACATTTAGCAACAATTACATCAGCAAATTCAACACATTCGTTAGGTAAGTGAAGTGTATATTAATTTATATATTAACATTCTAATAAGCAAATAAGTGATGATTGACAAAGTTTCCATATAACAGGTCTTGAAGGCCTTGAGAAACCGGCTAAAACAGAATGTGTTTCCATATTCAGCCACAAGGGGGAGCTAAAGCAGCACCATCTGCAGCTGGAGAGTCATGTTACTGCACACCATCACTCTGAAAGCATTCAACAATATTAGTCACTGGTAAAATGTGACATAGTGAAATATTTGCAATATTATATGTTGCTTGCAAATCCTTTCCATCTCTGGAAAGGATTTCAACAACCTTCACTATGATAAACATTAAAAACAGTTTGTTTGCCCATATAATCTTTAGGGTATTAGGTTAACTAATTTGGCTTGCTGTCCACTGAGGAGGGGCTCGATGAAGCAGCTTCAACTCGAGCTTTGATATGTGTATATATATATATATATATATATATATATGTAAATACAGGATATGATTACATAGGGCAAGGTACCTGAGATGAAGGTGGAGTTTGGGGAGGTGGAGGGATGCTGAAACAGCTGAGACTGAAGAGAGGTAAGCAGCTGGTTATATACTCTGGCTGTTGATTGGAAGATTAGATGGGCTCGCTCCTCCCTAAATTACGTTTAGGAACTTCACTTAATCAGAGTTCAGTGAGGAAATGGAGCTGCTGTATAATAAAGTCTGTTGATATTTCCTGATCAAACACACACAGATCACTGAATAATATACTGACAGTTTTCACAGGAGCATCTAGTGATGATGATCAGATTAAATCCGAATCAAAATCACATAACTATATTTTAACAGATTATTGAAATATTGAATATTTAATAAACAATTGAAAAAAGAAGTTTCCATAATAGTCTTTGAGGCCTCTGACTTGTTTTTCCATGTTCAGTCACTAGTTGGCGCTCCAGCAGGGTCTTTAGAAGAGATGTACTGTGTGCACACCATTAAACTTAAACAAATTCAGTTAAAATGACTGAATCTGAAGTTTAAAAATAATTCTGACATGCATATTGGTCGTAAACCCCTGATAAGAGTCAGTTTTAAATACTATGATGATCAGCTCTCTCTGTGTGATGTTTGACCTTTAGACCTTTAGTCTAAATTAATCACACAGTGACATTCAGGATCACTTTATACATGTCAGAAATTATAAATGGTTCAAATGGTTCGTGTTCAATACTGTAATGCTGCAGAAGAGAATCACTGATTCATCAGAATTAATTTGTCTCTGCAGTCAACACAGAAATGTTGATCATGTACATGTAAAATTTTGATGTATCGACATATGATTATGTTATAAAGCATATACTTTAATGTAAATGTTCAGTATTAAGAAGAAACTTTCCACTGCACTGGTCAGTTTCTGTTGTGGTTTTCACACTTCATCTCTCTCTCTCACACATTCACATGCATAAAAGCAGAAGTAACTGCAGCTTTTTGACACTTTTAGCTCCTAACAGCTTAGTTTTTGTGAAGAAATGCTTATCAGTATTTCATCAGAACCACAGCATGTTTATGGTTAAAGTCTCTCACAGTTCTTTTCTCTTCTGATCTCAGTCGATCATTTGCTATTATATTGTCATATTATTTCCATCAAGAGGTGCATCAGTTTTGTGTATTGACAATGCAAGAGTCGAACACTCTGTAAAGTCTCCTCCAGCACAACCCAAAGACTTTCAATGAAATGAAAGGATTAAAGGATTGTGTCTAAATGATTCGCTTCAGAAGGCCTTTATTAACCCCCCGGAGCCATGTGGAATACGTTTATGATGGATGGATGCAATTTTTTAGCTTCATACTCGTTGGTATCACTTACTGCCATTATAAGGCCACTATCAGTGTCACTATCAGTGATGCGCGGGTCAATGTATAAACAACCCGCACCCGACCGACGTTTTCAACTAACCCGCCCGCAACTCGGACCGCAAAAAAAAAAAAGAAAATATTGTACCCGACCTGCTTTTTACGACGTGACGCTGATGTGGTGCGCTCAGAGGTGCAGCGGCAAGAGCAGGCAGTTCTTGAGGCGGCCCATCATTTTCCATTTCAGCTGCATATTATTGATGAATGCGATGTTTATGTTTCCACCCTGCTTGAATAATTCATCACCAGGTCAACTGAGAGAAGGCCCACTTTTGGAAAAGTGTGAAAGCCCTTAGGAGCGCAAACTGCTCTTTTTCTGAATGTTGTATGATATAGCCTAGTGTTATGTAATAAAGGCTTGATTTATTCATTTATTTCGTTTCATTTTCTTAACAATTAAGATGCTGCATGTGTTTATCCAGACTAATCGAAGTGTGCGTCTCTCCCCCGACTTTCCCAACAAAAATCTCGCCCCTCTCAGAAAATACATAAAACTGACATTACTGAGCTATATGCGTTTAAAAATAGCCTATTAAAATGGTACAATGACATTGCTCAGTTCAACGTGTTGGGAAATCGGGCATTTTGTCCCGCGTCAGCATTTATTCAAAAGGTAAATAAGGATTTCCCACTTGTATTAGCAGGCTTAGGCTATTTCGCCAAGTGGATGCCCAATTGAAGCTCTCACAAGCATAAAATGCAGGCATAGAATATGTTAATAAAGTCTTTATTAACGCTTTTTAGACGAACAAAAACAGGTAGGCTAAGCCAAAGACTGAGGCTACAATATCCATAAATAAATGTTCACAAATACCCATGAAAGTAAAACTGAAAACTGAAACACACAGTAAACTTAACCTGGGCTTAAAAAGAAGGCTAAAGGGTGCCAATTGTTGGTAAAAAAAAAAAGAAAGAAAAAAAGTAGCCTAATACAAGATAAACGCAATATATGCATTTGTATAAGAAAATAAAATAGGCTGCATTGTTTAGCCTACACAAAAATATCCATAAAACTAAAACAGGAACCTAAATCAGATACAGTAAGCCTAACTTGGGCTTAAAAGGGCTATAAGGTGCCGTTGGTGGCCTAAAACAGAAGATTAGCCTACTTATTTTTAGCTTTCCTCGCGCTGTGTAGAAATAACATTGAATCAACCGTCCCTGGGTTGAGACGGTTTCTTCTTGCCTCTATGACACGACCTGCGGAGCTGAATGTGCGCTCACTGGCTGCACTTGATGCTGGAATGCAGAGGATCCTCCTTGCCAATGCACGAAGCCTCAGGAAGGTGGATGCCTGTCTCTCCCAAAATTCAAGCAACCGGTCCTCGTCACAGTCATCCAGCGTAAAGTGTGCAGCACGGTACCGCTCCAATTCATTCGTTAGGCCCACATCAGCGGCATCATCAGCCCATTCAGCGAAGTCCACTCTAGGTCTTTTCTCTCTCTGACTTTCGTTAGTGACGTCTATGGAAGGTAAAATAGCATTTGTCAATAATGTCATTTACCAGCATTAAATTGAAATATCCCATACATCATTAATAAAATCTGAATAGCAACTGGACTTTTTATTTTTATTTTGCAGAAATGTTTTCTGAAAGCATGTCATTTCTGATAAAGAAGCAACATTACAGTAGTCAGGGGTCAAGAGCTCTACTAAAGCAAACACTAATCTCCATGATGGTGACCTCAAACGAAACATCTAAACCTGTTAATTCTCAGTATGATCTTCTGTAGACGTGTGACAGAAATAAAGTCAGTCTGGTTAGTAATAAGTGAAGCTGATAATGCTGTTTGTGGAGTTGTTTAATCAGATCTTCAGAGATTTAATGTCTTTTATCTTCAGTTCATCTAAGGCTGTGGCTGAAGAAAGTTGTAGTTTGTGTTCTTATTTCTCTTTCTTTCAGTGTTTGTTCACAGCAGGTGTTTGAATGATGGAAAGAATGTTTGAGGAACATCATACTAACCTTTAAATAACATTCTACTAACATTAAGGAAACTGGACATTTTCATGTTCTTGGAATGTTACAAATCAATGTTCCTACAATGTTGAATTTTACATCAAAATTAAGTTGAAAGAACGTTTGAGGGACATTATGCCTTATAAAAACGTTCCTGGAACGTCAAGAAAACTGGAAGATTTTTACTTTCCTAGAACCAACACTGAATATTTAGAGAACATTCTTATAACAAAATTCTGTTAGCTGGGATGTACCTACCTAGACAAAACAAAAAGTAGTATTAGACACACTGACACTCTCACAAATAACCAGAAGTGAACACACACACACACACACATTTACGCACATACATTTCTTATTTGTTATTATATTTCTTGAAATACCATACATTGGTTCTTAAGTCGTATGATTGGATACTCAAGCCATCCTGTAGATTGTTGTTTGTCTATAAATATGACCCTTCTTCCTGAATAAATTTGAGAATGCTTTATACCACACTTGATCTGTGTCTGCTCATTCTCTAGAGATCTCGCGCTGCTGCTGCCACACATCACAGGGGTTGAGGCGCTTGTTTCTAAACTGATGACTGAGACTACAAATATTCTACCTATGATTGAGATTTTGATCTAACAGCAATATACAAAAACAACTGAACTTCCACAGAAACCTTTGAAGTTAATGGGGTCCACAAACTGTTTGGTCACCAACATTCCTTCAAAATAACTTGCTTTATGTTCAACAGAAGAAAGAAATTTATACAGGTTTGGAACAACTTGTGTCTGAGCAAATGATGACAGAATTTTCATTTTAGTGTGAACTATCCCTTTAAGGCCTTCACACTCTTGTTTTTCCATGTTTTGTCACTAGTTGGCGCTCCAGCAGGGTCTTTAGGAGCAACATACTGTCTGTACACCATGTACATCAAAAATGATTCTGACATGTTGACTGATCATAAACTCCTGATAAAAATCTACTTGATATAAACCTTTGATCAACTGTGTGATATGTGACCTTTTGACATTTAGTGTAATTATGTAAAAAAACTCTAGTATGTTTGTGCTGCTTTCTTCTTTTGCTTATTTTTCTGTCCTAGAAGTGCATTTTCCTTGAGAAACCCGTTAAAACAGAATGTGTTTCCATATTCAGCCACAAGGAGGAACGTCTGGACACCATCACTCTGAAAGCATTCAAACATATTATTTACTGGTAAAATATCACAGTAATTTTTTTTTAAATTTTATATTGCAATATTATATGTTGCTTGAAAATACTTTAGTATTATCAGACTACACATTTACTTCTGAATGGTCTTAAAAGAAGGAAGATGCCTTGTGTTCCCAGATAAGTGTAGTTACAACATCTACCAGCAGAGGCAAACAAGCCATGGACCATGAAAATACACATACTCTGAAAATCCTCAAAATGTAAGTATTATGTAAAGTATTATGAATGTCCTTGTATTTACAGTAACTGGGAGGAGACCAATTCAACCCATTTGAATCCATCTCTGGAAAGGATTTCGATAACCTTCAATATGATAAACATTAAAAACGTTTAATCATGGTTCAGTGAGGAATTGGAGCTGCTGTATAATAGTCTGTTGATATTTCATCAAACACACTGCAGATCAATGAAAATATGAACAGTTTTCACAGGAGCATCTAGTGATGATGATCAGATAAAATCTGAATCAAAATCACATAACTATATTTTAACAGATTATTGAAATATTGAAGAGTTAATGAACAATTGAAAAAATAAGTTTTCATAATAGTCTTTGAGGCCTCTGACTCCATAAATTACCATGTTGTTTTTCCGTGTTCAGTCACTAGTTGGCGCTCCAGCGGGGTCTTTAGAAGAGATGTACTGTGTGTACACCATTAAACTTAAACAAATTCAGTTAAAATAACTCGTAAATTCCTCATAAGAGTTTAATATACTATGATGATCAGCTCTCTCTGTGTGATGTTTGACCTTTAGTCTAAATTAATCACACAGTGACATTCAGGATCACTTTAAACATGTCAGAAATTATAAATGGTTCAAATGGTTCGTGTTCAATACTGCTGCAGAAGAGAATCACTGATTCATCAGAATTAATTTGTCTCTTCAGTCAACACAGAAATGTTGATCATGTACATGTAAAATTTTGATGTATTGACATATGATTATGTTATAAAGCATACTTTAATGTAAATGTTCAGTGTTAAGAAGAAACTTTCCACTGCACTGGTCAGTTTCTGTTGTGGTTTTCACACTTCATCTCTCTCACATATTCACATGCATAAAAGCAGAAGTAACTGCAGCTTTTTTGACACTTTTAGCTCCTGACAGTTTCTTTTTCGTGAAGGAATGCTTATCAGTATTTCATCAGAAGCGCATTAAACCACAGCATGTTTATGGTTAAAGTGTCTCAGTTACAGTTTTTTTCTCTTATCTGATCTCAGTTGATCATTTGATATTATATTTGCACAAAAATGTAGTTGATTTAAAAGAATAAACTGTATTAATTGTTGTATTGAACTCATCTGTGGTTGTCATCTTTCTGAAAACCTTTTCATGTGGCGAGTCTGTTGACTGGAACAGATGATGTCAGTGGTTTTGTTGAGTGTGGTTTGTGTGGACAGATCTGAACTAAAAGACACACAAGAATCTGATTTTAACAGGACAATAGAGAGACTTGATCTGGCCAGACATCTGTGGATCAGGGGGTTCAACAGACACGAATGCAAACATGCTGAAATAGTAATGAGAGATAAAGATCAAAGTAAGCACAGGGTGGAATACAACATGAAGAATAAAGTTCACACTTTTTGTGTTTGCGTGACTGAGGTCATTTTTCTTTTCTTCACAGCTTCTCATTTCACACTCAGTGTTTTTTTCACTACACTTCTAAGAACTAACAGTGTTTTAGCAGAATCACCCATAATGCGTTTATTGTTTTAAGGCAGTTAATAATGTTCAGGTATAGAATATTACAATAAATTGTTTTTTAGATTATCTTTGTACACTGTAAAAAATTCAATCATAAAAAATGGTCGATGACTGTCAGCTGGCTGACAAACACAATTTGTAAAATTAAAGTAAAATATTCTAATTTAAATAAAGTGCAAAAACATTAAAAGAGAAAAACACTCTTATTTTACAGGTATTCCCTGAATTATTACAATAAAACCCTTTGCTGTAAAAAATCATCTTTTAAAACAATGGTCAAATGACTTTCAACAACAGTTGCCAAACAAAAACTGTAAAAGCTAATGTAAAAGGTAGTGACTAGTGAGTGATGTTATCACTGAAATATATATATATATATATATATATATGAAGACTTCAGATGTCTGTGTGCCGTCTGAAAATTTCTTCTAAGTCAGGTCAAATCAAGTCACCTTTATATAGCGCTTTTACAATGCAGATTGTTTCAAAGCAGCTTTACAGTGATAACTGCACAGCAAAATGCCCAGTGTTAAATGAACACCCAAAGTGTACATATGACTCCATCTTGTCGGGTGTTAAAAAGTAACACTGAAGCAGTGTTAAAGTTAATGAGATAATTGATTGATGATTGAGTGATGATTGACAATTAGTGGAGACACCTGATGATAATAAGCAGAATCACTGAAGAAACAACAAGAGAAAAAGAGAGAGACACAACAACTACAACTGACTTCCAGCCATTAAACATTATTACACTTATTATTAACCAGTTTGATTTGATTTCTGTCATACATCAACAAAAGTTCTTACTGAGAATTAACAGATGTTTAGATGTTAATGTTTGAATGAAAGTTTAGTTTGAAGTCACCATGATGGTGAAAAGCATTTCCTTTAGTTGGGCTCTTGACTCTCTTTATTAACATTAATTTATCTCTGGCTGTTCCAACTTTGTGTTTGTAAAGCACATTTGTTATAGTCAGAAAAACTATGATCTATACTGTGTTTCCCAATAGTGCTGTAAGCCAAAGGTTATCAGTTTAGGTTTACAATGCTTTGGGAATCACAGTCATAATGGTTGTGTTTTCTCATTGTGAAATGGTCAGATTCATTGGTGACATCCAGCATTAACTGGTGATATAGATGTTATATGTCTTTACAGTAAATCTGTTGAGATCCAGCAGAGCTCTTACAATCTGAAAAGTTTTTATTTTTAAACACACAGAGACATCAAGAATCAGCATATGACCCTCAACAATGGTGACAATCAAACAAAGTGCTTCATGTTGCAGTGCATGATGGGAGCCACCAATCAAAACTCATCCATGGCTCCCATCATGCATTGCTGCATGAATAAATTATGCAGCTGAATTGTCCTGTAATTTTCGTAGATTGTTCATGTTTGCTTTATTTTTCTGTTGTTTTGTTGTGACAGTAGCTTGTTTTGTGATGTTCAGAGTCGATCTGTTTGTCAGTATTTTGTATTTATTTATCGTCACCGTTCTTGAGAATCAGATGCTGATTCTTGATGTCTGTGTGTTTAAACACTGAAGCTTCAGTGCATAATGTATTATTCTTAAAAAAAGAGAAAAAAAAGGTCTTCCTGCTGTTGGATCTCAAGCTGTAAACTCACATGACTACAATCATTAACACTAAAGCTACACATCAAGCACACAGTCAGAGATTTAGACTTTAAATGACAACTGGCTTAATTCAACATTCATAAAATTATATTGTGACCAGATCCTTTTTTTCTCTGACTATAACAAATGTGCTTTACAAACACAAAGTTGGAGCAGTCAGAGAAAATTAATAATAAAAGGTAAAGAGTCAAGAGCCCAACTAAAGCAAACGCTGACCTCTTTCATGGTGACTTGAAATAAAACATTCCATAAATCATTAATTAAGACCTTTTTTCTCTCTTTCCTTCAGTGATTCTGCTTATTATCATCAGGTGTCTCCACTAATTGTCAATCATCACTCAATCATCAATCAATTATCAATCAATTATCTCATTAACTTTAACACTGCTTCAGTGTTACTTTTTAACTCCCAGTAAGATGGAGTCATATGTACACTTTGGGTGTTCATTTAACACTGGGCATTTTGCTGTGTGGTACATAATTTTGGCTGCACACCAGCTCTTATAGAAAATGGTGTCAGTATCCATCGTAAGTAAAATCAGTATTGATTTATTCCAATGTAAGAAACAATAGTTATTAATTTAGTTAATTTATCTATATCAGCACTGGAGTAAACAGTGATGTCATCATAAAGCTCAGTTCAGTTCACATACAATGGTGTCAGTGCAGGCAGATCAAAACACTGTTGAATATCAAATGTCAAGTCAAATGTCAAGTGTCCCCAACTAAGCAAGCCAAAGGCGACAGCGGCAAGGATCACAAACTCCAACAGGTGACACCAGGTGGCAAACGTGTTAAAATGGAGAAAAAAATCTTGGGAGAAACCAGGTTTAGTCGGGGGGCCAGTTCTCCTCTGGCGAACAGTGCTTTGTTATGATTCAGGCAGCTATCATAAGTATGATGGGATCGCAACATTCAAAGTATTTATTCCAGTTCAATCCAGTTGAGGATCGTATTCATCACGCCGGTATGGACGGTCTGTTGAGAAACTGCGGCACTGGCTGTCGTGTTGATAAGGCCTTCACAATGGATGATCTAGTCGACTCGATCTCTGCTGATACTTCAGGGCTGCGTTGTGGTCGTGTCCAGTTGAGGATCGTATTCATCACGCCGGTATAGACGGTCTGTTGAGAAACTGTGCTACTGGCTGTCGTGTTGATGAGGCCTTCACAATGAATGATCTAGTCTACTCAATCTCTGCTGATACTTCAGGGCTGCGTTGTGGTCGTGTCCAGTTGAGGATCGTATTCATCACGCCGGTATAGACGGTCTGTTGAGAAACTGTGCTACTGGCTGTTGTGTTGATAAGGCCTTCACAATGGATGATCTAGTCGACTCGATCTCTGCTGATACTTCAGGGCTGCGTTGTGGTTGTGTCAAGGTGCAGGTCCTCGATCTCACCTGGATACGGCCCGGATCCAGTTGACTATGGTCAACCTCAGGATAAACAGAAAGACTAATATTAGCGTAGATGCCATTGTTTTTCTGATGTAACGAGCACATCTGGTGTTATAGGAAGTGTTCCTGGTTCCGGCTGACCTAATTTATGCAGCCTAATAATCCTTTAAGGGATTTGAAAATATAAATTGATAATGTGTTATGTGTATGCCAGGTTAAAGAGATGCGTTTTTAGTCTAGATTTAAACTGACAGAGTGTGTCTGCATCCCGAACAATGCTAGGAAGATTGTTCCACAGTTTAGGTGCCAAATAGGAGAAGGATCTACCGCCTGCGGTTGATTTTGATATTCTAGGTATTATCAGCTGGCCTGAATTCTGAGATCACAATAAACGTGAAGGACTATAATGCATTAAGAGCTCACTTAGGTACTGGGGAGCTAAACCATTTAGTGATTTGTAAGTAATTAGCAGGATTTTAAAATCTATACGATGTTTAACAGGAAGCCAATGCAGTGATCACAGAACTGGGCTAATATGGTCATACTTCCTAGTTCTAGTAAGAACTCTAGCTGCTGCATTTTGTACGAGCTGTAGTTTATTTATCAAGCGAGCAGAACAACCACCCAGTAGAGCATTACAGTAATCTAGCCTTGAGGTCATGAACGCATGAACTAACTGTTCTGCATTTTTCATTGAGAGCATATGTCGCAGTTTAGATATATTTTTAAGATGGAAGAATGCGGTTTTACAGATGCTAGTAACATGGCCTTCAAATGAAAGATTGGTATCAAAGAGCACACCCAGGTTCCTAACTGACGACGAAGACTTAACAGAGCAGCCATCAAGTGTTACAGTATTCTAGGTTACTACGTGAAGTAGTTTTTGGTCCAAAAATTAGAATCTCTGTTTTTCTGAATTTAGTAGTAGGAAATTACTGGTCATCCAGTTTTTTATATCGGCTATACATTCTGTTAATTTAGTGAATTGGTAAGTTTCGTCAGGGCGCGAAGAAATATAGAGCTGAGTATCATCAGCGTAACAATGAAAACTAATGCCATGCTTCAAGGGTAGCATGTACAGAGTGAAAAGCAATGGTCCTAGTACTGAGCCTTGCGGTACTCCATATTTAACTTGTGATTGATATGACATCTCATCGTTTACTACTACAAACTGATAATGGTCAGATAAGTATCATTTGAACCATGCCAATGCAATTCCACTAATGCCAACATAGTTTTCGAGTCTATTTAGAAGAATATTGTGATCAGTAGTGTCAAATACAGCACTAAGATCCAGTAACACTAATAGAGAGATACAACCACGATCTGATGATAAGAGCAAATCATTAGTAACTCTGAGAGCAGTCTCAGTACTATGGTACAGTCTAAATCCTGACTGGAAATCCTCACAGATACTATTTCTTTCTAAAAAGGAACATAGTTGTGATGAAACTGCCTTTTCTAGTATTTTTGACAGAAAAGTGAGATTTGAGATCGGCCTGTAATTGACAAATTCTTTAGGATCAAGTTGTGTTTTTTTTAATAAGAGGTTTAATAATAGCCAGCTTAAAGGTTTTTGGTACATATCCTAGTGATAAAGATGAATTAACAATATAAAGAAGAGGATCTATGACCTCTGGAAGCATCTCTTTCAATAGCTTAGTCGGTATAGGGTCTAACATACATGTGGTTGATTTTGATGATTTAACAATTTTAGACATTCTTCCTCTCCTAAAGCAGTGAATGAATTGAATTTTTCCTCAGGGATACTAAAATGCACTGTTTGATGCGATACTGTAGTAGACGGTAGGGTTGTTTTTATTTTCTTCTAAAAGTTTTGAAAAATAGGCAGATCTAGCCGTTTTTAAGGCCTTTCTGTACTCAATCATTCTCTCGCTCCACGAAATGTGAAAAACTTCTAGTTTTGTTTTCTTCCAGCTGCGCTCCATTTTTCTGCCTGCCCCATTAAGGGTCTGAGTGTGCTTGTTGTACCATGGTGTTGGATTAATTTCCTTAATCTTTTTTACGCGCAAAGGAGCAACTGAGTCTAATGTGCTGGAAAAGACAGAGGCAATAGTTTCTGTTGCAACATCGAGGTCTTCTAAGCTGTCTCGTATGCTAAGGCGATGAAACTGATGAAACTGGAATATTATTTATAAGATGATCTTTAGTGGTAGAAGTGATGGTTCTACCATATTTATGGCAGGGAGGCAGTTTTGCAGCCTTGACTAAATGTAGTATACACAAGACTAGATAATGATCTGAGATGTCGTCACTCTGCTGCAGAATTTCAATGCAATCAATATCAATTCCATGTGACAATATTAGATCTAAAGTATGATTACGACAATGAGTGGGTCCTGACACATGAATGAATGAATGAATGAATGAGGCATTTATATAGCGCTTTCCTATGTACAACTGTACACCCAAAGCGCTTTACAATCATATCAGGGGTCTCTCCTCATCCACCACCAGTGTGCAGCATCCACTTGGATGATTCGACGGCAGCCACAGTACAACAGCGCCAGTGCGCTCACCACACATCAGTTGTAGGTGGAGAGGAGAGAGAGTGAAAGAGCCAATTCAATGAATGGGGATTATTAGGAGGCTGTGATTGGTAAGGGCCTATGGAGGGAATCTGGCCAGGACACCGGAGTTACACCCCTACTCTTTTACGAGAAGTGCCATGGGATCTTTAATGACCACAGAGAGTCAGGACCTCGGTTTAACGTCTCATCCGTAGGACGGTGCTTGTTACAGTACAGTGTCCCTGTCACTATACTGGGGTGTTAGGACCCACACAGACCACAGAGTGAGCACCCCCTGCTGGCCTCACTAACACCTCTTCCAGCACCTACCTGGTTTTCCCAGGAGGTCTCCCATCCAGGTACTAACCAGGCTCAGCCCTGCTTAGCTTCAGTGGGCAACCAGTCTTGGTCTACAGGGTGATATGGCTGCTGGCATATCACCCATATCACATGTTTGTCTAACTCCAATAGAGTTTAGAATGTCTGTAAATGCAAATCCCAATGTGTCTGTTTCATTACCTGGATATTAAAATCACCAACAAGCATAAGCATTTTTATCAAGCTTGTATGTTTAGTTTCAGTAATTCCACTTTAATGGCAATTAATAGGTCATTTTCTTTGCCATTAAAGTGAAATAACTGAACATAGACATACAAGCTTGATAAAAACGCTTATTTTAGAAAATTTCCAAATAATACATCTTCTTTGAAACACAATGTTAATCTGAAGTTAAACCTGCCTCCTGGTAGGTTTAATTTAAGCCTCAAATTTAGTCCTGGAGTAGCTCTAATCTTCCTCCAGGAAATCAGTTTATTAAACTCTGGACTATACTAAGTCTAGGACTATTTTAAACCATGACAGAGAAAGCAGATTTCTGGTTTAAAGGGCCATTTCATTCTAGGCTTAATCTCTGTCCGGGAAACCACCCCTATAAATCCCAATAGAACATGAAACACTAACAGATCTCTCAAGATCTCAGCATCTTCACTTATTGCAATCCATACTTTATTTCTTTAAAGTTCTTATTAAGAATTAACAGAGGTTTAGATGTTTGTTGTAAAAAAAAAAAAAAAAAAAAAATCAGATCTGTTGATAAAGTCATCATGAAATTGTCTGATTCAGATACTAAAGTTTGATTTAAAGGTTGAATATTAGTTGTTAATTTCACATGCTTATATATATATTACTGTGATATATAAACATTGGTGTGATACTATAAACAATTTTATGAAGTCATTAGGCAAAAAAAAAAAAAAGGTTTTGCTGACCCACACAGACATCAAGAATCAGCGTATGAATCTCAACAATGGTCACCCATAAACTCAGCCATCTGATTTCACAAATTAGTTCTACCTTCTGGCTGAAAAACTGTGCTAATTAGCAAATCCAGGTGATTGGAACAAAATACTGAGGAGGACCTTTCATATTGGTGGCAATGGAGCTACGATCGGCTTACGATGCTTTTGGGAAATGCAGCCCTGGACTTTACACCAGAGGTGGACATTCCAGGGGTCAGAAAGTAAAAGTCCTGCCATATTTTTATCTCATCCACTGAAGCATTAATGAGATAATTAAGTGATAAATTGAGTGATGATTGACCATTATTGAAGACACCTGATGATAAAAAGCAGAATCACCAAAGGAGAAAATCACAATTTTTAAGTTACCATCATCGAGGTCAGGGTTTTTTTTGTTGAGCTCTTGACCCTTGCCTTTTTAGTATTAGATTTTGTTTGGGCAGTTTTAACTGCATTAAAACCAAACAGACAAGCAAAGTTAAAAGATGATCAGTTGTTGGTTATGTTTTTACATAATCATTATTTGATCTGAATCACTGAACTCATTTAGAGCCCAATCTCTGAGTTAGATTTACATTATTGATTATAGCAGCACTGTGATTTTACAGCATAAGATCAGCTTTATCAATACAATTTTTTTTTTTTTATTATTATTTTTTTTTTAGAGTTCTGATTTAAAAAAAAACCACACTCATTTAAACACACAAACATCAAGAATCATCCTGTGAATCTCAACAGTGGTGACCATCATAAAGCATGTTGCAGTGCATTCTGGGAGCCACCAATCAAAATTCATCCATGGCTCCCATCATGCATTGCTGTATGAATAAATTATGAGCTAAATTGTCTTAGTAATTTCATTTATTCTCACTATTAAAATTTTGCTGTTTTTCTGTGACTTTTTAGTAGCTTGTTTTCTAATGTTCAGAGTTGATCTGTTGATCAGAATATGTTGCTTGTCACCGTTGTTGAGATTCACAGGCTGATACTTGATGTCTGTGTGTGCCTAAATGATTTTTTTTTTTTTTGTGATAAGGACAACTTTTAAAAAAAAAAAAATTCTGTACTGTATAAGCTTATCTTCTGCAGAATCACAGTGCTGCTGTAATCAATAATGTAAATCTAACTCAGAGATTGAGCTCTAAATGAGTTCAGTGATTCAGATCAAATAATGATTTTGAGAAAACATAACCAACACCACCTGATCATCTTTTAACTTTGCTTGTCTGGTTGGTTTTAATGCAGTTAAAACTGCACAAACAAAATCTAATACTAAAAAGGCAAGGGTCAAGAGCTCAACAAAAAAAACCCTGACCTCGATGATGGTAACTTAAAAATTGTGATTTTCTCCTTTGGTGATTCTGCTTTTTATCATCAGGTGTCTTCAATAATGGTCAATCATCACTCAATTTATCACTTAATTATCTCATTAATGCTTCAGTGGATGAGATAAAAATATGGCAGGACTTTTACTTTCTGACCCCTGGAATGTCCACCTCTGATTTTTGTATAACAATTTCATAAAATCTTTTTTAGTATCACTGTCACAGACATGTCAGGTTCCAACCTCAACCAATCCCAGCGCACACTATCCCCAGAGTACTGATCACCGCCACCTGCACCTCATCACCACACTCATCAGCAGCACCATAAAGAGCACACTCACACAGCACTCCATGTCTGGTCTTGTTTGCATATACTTCTGTTAATGCTTACCTTAAGGACTCCTCGCGCCATACCTACCTGTCTCCAGCGTGTCTCCTTCCCTCTGTGTGCCTCGTCTTCTGTGTGGGTGTGCTCCAGTCTACTCCAGTCACCTCCAGCGATCTCCAAGCTCCAGCGTGTACATATCTGAAAGGAAAAGGACAGTAACTATCTCCATCATTATCTTCTAATCATCCATTGACTCTACTCTGCTTACCTGTTTCATGCTCTCTGCTCTACTGGTGTCAATAAACACAAGTTACCTGTTTACATCTGTGTCTGCCTCCTGTGTACCGTAACAATCACATCATTGCAGGAATTTATACAGTAATATCAGCATGAGAAATTAACAATTAATATGATTTAGTCAGAGACTCTGGTGTCAGTGAATCATGTTGTTCAAATATGTTCTGTTACAAGATTGTTTCCTTCTTTGGCTCAACGGTTAGTGTCATTGAAGACTGATTTCTGTGACAAAGCTGCCTCTAACAAAAGGTTATCATGTTGTAATATCATCTAAAGATATGACTTAAAAAAAAATCAAACTAGAATTTGTCACCTTGGGTGGTACCAATCAGTGAAAATTGTGGCCTGGCCCATGGATTAATGAGAAGGATGCAATACTAATGCAATATTAGAAAATGCAAAGTTAAAGCATGACCACTGGACAGTGAAATGCTCTTTGGTTCACCAGGGTCAGACAAAAACAGGTGGAGAAGACACGTGAACAGCAAAAGAATTAAGAAACACCTGAATATAAGGCGTTTTTCATTTCCTTCATGAACAATTAAATATCACATAAATTATTAAATACAAAAATTAATAGTAGTTATTAAAAATGGTGTATTTATGGGCTTATAATTCTGCACACGGTGTATTTTAAGTCACTTTGGATAAATCCATCTGCTGAATGCAAGGTAAATGTAAAACCAATGAGTAATACAAGGCCAGAGCTGAATGATAACATTACAAAAATGTTGTGTTGGTGTTCGCAAAACTATTTTTTTCTTTCCCCAGATGACAATAATATGACCAGAGAATATATCAACACCTTTATTTGAATATAGTACAGAAAGAGGCATGAAGCACAAAGCACAAAAAAAATATGAAGAATATTTTAAGAATTTGTATACTACAGGGCTGTTGAATGCTCAACGACCACACAGATACATATAGTAAATTATGTTTATGTATGGAAAGCATGGGGGTGTTGCTTTAAATCACATTAAACATGTCAAATCAATTCTAAATGGTTCAAATGGTTTATATTCAAAACAGTAATGCTGCAGAAGAGAATCATATTGATTCATCAGAATTAATTTGTCTCTTGTCAACACAGATGTGTCAATCATGTACAAGGTCTCATTCATTTTCAAGAACGGTGCTGACAATTTCAGAAGAAATGTTCGGTGCCATGAACATACATATTTATATATACATACTCTGTTCTATAATTTTTAAAAATGTGATGTATCAACATGGTATGATTATGTTATATAAAGCAGATTTGCATGTCAATGTTCAATATTAAAAACAAAGTTTCCACTGAACTGGTCAGTTTCTGTTGTGGTTTTCACACTTCATCTCTCTCTCACGCGTTCACATGCATAAAAGCAGAAGTAACTATATTTTTAACACTTTTAGCTCCTGACAGCTTCAGTTTCATGTAGTGCTGCTTATCAGCATTTATTTTAGCAGAAGCACATAAAACCACAGCATTTTTATGGTTTAAGTATCTCTACAGTTACAGTTCTTCTCTCTCATCTGCTCTCAATTGATCACTTACTATATTAACATTAAAATACAAGTTTTGTTGAAGTAATTCAGATTGTTGTCTTGAACTCATCTATTGCTGAAAGCATTTGATGTGTTGATCCAGTAACTAATTCAGCTGATGTTGGTGGTTTAGTTGGTCTGTGGAGTTTCATTATGGTTTGTGGAGAGCAGAGAAACACTGAAGCAAAACCAAACTAAATAAAACAATGTATTTAAGAATGGAGATACTTGATCAGGCCAAACACCTGTGGATCATGGGCTTTAACAGCCATTAATGTCAAAATGAGCATATAGTCAAATTGTGATGAGAGATAAAGATCAAACTAAAAACAGAGTGGAATATAAACTGAAGAACGGACATACACACAGGAAAATAAGGGTTTAAAATTGTACCTTTAGGAGCAGAGGTGGGTAATCCAGGGGTCAAAGAGTAAAAGTCCTGCCATATTTTTATTCCACCCACTGAAGCATTAATGAGATAATTAAGTGATTAATTGAGTGATGATTGAGCATTATTGAAGACACCTGATGATAACAAGCAGAATCACCAAAGGAGAAAATCACAATTTTTAAGTTACCACCATCGAGGTCAGGGTTTGTTTTTGTTGAGCTCTTGACCCTTGACTTTTTAATATTAGATTTTGTTTGGGCAGTTTTAACTGCATTAAAACCAACCAGAAAAACAAAGTTAAAAGATGATCAGGTGTTGTTGGTTATGTTTTTGCATAATCATTATTTGATCTGAATCACTGGATTTACATTATTGATTACAGCAGCACTGTGATTCTGCTGAAGATCAGCTTATACAATACAGAATTTTTTTTTTTAAAAAAAGTTATCCTTATCACAAAAAAAAAAAAATATTTTAGGCACACACAGACATCAAGTATCAGCCTGTGAATCTCAACAACGGTGACAAGCAACATATTCTGATCAACAGATCAACTCTGAACATTAGAAAACAAGCTACTAAAAAGTCACAGAAAAACAGCAAAATTTTAATAGTGAGAATAAATGAAATTACTAAGACAATTTAGCTCATAATTTATTCATACAGCAATGCATGATGGGAGCCATGGATGAATTTTGATTGGTGGCTCCCAGAATGCTTCTTGATGTTTGTGTGTTTAAATGAGTGCTTTTTTTTTAAATCAGAGCTCTAAAAAAAATAAATAAAATAGTATTGATAAAGCTGATCTTGTGCTGTAGAATCACAGTGCTGCTGTAATCAATAATGTAAATCTAACTCAGAGATTGGGCTCTAAATGAGTTCAGTGATTCAGATCAATAATGATTTTGAGAAAACATAACCAACAACACCTGATCATCTTTTAACTTTGCTTGTCTGTTTGGTTTTAATGCAGTTAAAACTGCCCAAACAAAATCTAATACTAAAAAGGCAAGGGTCAAGAGCTCAACTAAAACAAACCCTGACCTTGATGATGGTAACTTAAAAATTGTGATTTTCTCCTTTGGTGATTCTGCTTTTTATCATCAGGTGTCTTCAATAATGGTCAATCATCACTCAATTTATCACTTAATTATCTCATTAATGCTTCAGTGGATGAGATAAAAATATGGCAGGACTTTTACTTTCTGACCCCTGGAATGTCCACCTCTGGCAACTGTCCCATATTAACTAAGACATCTAAAAGACTTTACTTATTGGATGTGCGTAAATGAAATCCTGTATTAACTTTCTTTGAAACCCTTAGCCAACTGATGGTGAGAAACGCAGCACTTTCAGAGATGTGTCTGTCTGCAGACTAGCAGTCTCAGTCCGCTCTCTGTGATGTCACTATCATTATAGCCCACCCCTAACCTTAACCATACTGAGCCTGTAAGGCAGATCAGACATCACATATAGCAGACAGTTCACTGCAAGTCTGGAACCACAGTCTATTTTTTAATATGCATATATAGTAGGGGTGGGACAAAATATCGATATGGCGATATATCGTCATCCTTCTGACGAGAATCGTATCGCTGCGCCAAATATCGATATTTTAATTTTAAAAAATAAAGCGCTATATATAGATTTCTTTGCTCAAAGCGTCCTACTTCAAGGCGGCGCTCAACACATGAATGAGGGAAACATGAACAGAAGTTAACTAGCCTAAGAAAAAGAGGTTATTAACAGGATGGCGGACAGCAGTGTGAGTAAAATAGATGCCCCAGCCACGTTTAAGTTCAAAGTCTTGACGCACTTTTATACCATTGATGTGACAGTCGTAGACATCTTTGACGTTCTTCACCGAGCGCTTAGATATACACGGGAGCATTTGAAAGCATATATTAGGGATCCTCTGATAGACGCCTGCTTTCGAACGCTCCCGTGTATATCTAAGCGCTTGAAGAACGTCAAAGGGTCTGTTTGCACCTGGTGACTTCATGCATTTTCTCTGATCGGATAGCTATCCGATCGTGAAAAGACCAGGTCTAAATACCTAAAAACGCATTTGAGACGGATTTAAATCCGATCGCTCAAACCACTTCAGGAGATGGTCTGGGACGCATTCCAGTCAAAACTGTCTATGATCAGTCTAAATGCATCTGGTTCTTGAAACTACATATGTAAATTTACTTCTCCCCAAAATACTAAAACTGAAACATGTGAGAGTCAGATATGACAATGCTACTGCATCACACATCGCCGCAGATCTCTTCAGCAAGCTGACGCGCAAACTGCCGTATATGAAAGTGAAAGTAAGTCGCAGACGCATAACACACAATTATCTTCATTAAAAGTAATGAGACCTTATACCAGTGCTGTTGCCGCTCTCTCCTATTGCAGTCTTTGATTTTGAAATTAACTGATGGTCAATAAAATGCACCTCATATTTCTTGCTTTTGGTGACGTGAACTCTATTAAATGTACATATAAGATCGGATTTATCCGTTAACCTGCACTTAACCTTTTCACGTGCATTTTGTTTTCATATTAAGACCAATATCGCGATGTATCATTATAGGATTGTCTAGCGATATATCGATTATCGCAGAATCGCTGACTCACGATATTATCGTTATCGTGAGCCATTTATCGTGATCGTATCGTATCGTGAGGTACCCTCCGATTCCCACCCCTAATATATAGTATGCTATATTCATATATAAGATGTTGTACATCCTTTCTGGAAACTTTGTGGTAGAAAGTTGGCAATTCAAAAAAAGAATGTGAATGATTTTGATCAGCGTCTCACAGCAACTCCTGCGTAAACCACCTCATCCTCTTCTTGAACTCTCTGAAAACAACAACAACAACAACAAAAAACACATTCACAAACGCATTAATTAAGAACATTTTTGACCATCTATCTAGTTTCTCCTTCTACATTGTAAAAAAAAAAAAAAAAAATTCACTCAACTTTTTGTGTTATCTTTTTGCACAGACTCAGTTAAGTTGTATTGTACATAGAATATTAAGTATATATATGTTCAACTTGCCAAATTTAATATTGTTTGAACTTATAAAGTATAGTTGGATTAACTTTATGAAAGTAAGGTGAGCTTACTTTGAAGGGAACCCCTTTTTTTAAGACTTGTATGGCTTAATATAACGTAAATTATGTCTCTTACTGAAATATGTAATAGAGAACCCATGAAAGATTTGTTATTTAAAAAATTTCATGACATATTTGGAGAATGGGGGATGCCATTTTGTTTAGGCGCAGTCCGTTCTATGTTGATGATGTCAAATGGTTGCACTCTGTGAGCTACTGATATCCCAGATAGCAAGCAATGATTGAAATAATATTAAATCAATGTTAATGTGTCAACGTTAACTGCATTGCATCAATGACGCTTTTGCAACTGCAATTACTGTTGAAAATTTTTTGATATTTCAACAAAAGTTCAATGGAAATACCATTGAATCAATGTAACAATGTGATGTTGGTTCAACATCATGCTTGAACTCTCAGAAAATGAAACACAACTACAACTGACTTAAAGCCACACAGCCTGAAATCAACTGAAGATAAAAGAAGACAATATATAATTATAGATTAAAGGTGCGTTCACGCTGCCTCGTGATTCCTGTAGTTACGAGATTCTAGCTTGTAAAAAGCGTTCACGTCCCTGTAGAGATTGTAATTACAGTAAGACTTACAGTACTGTAAGATGGAAGTTTTCTGAAAGCTCCCACATGTACCACATGGCCGCTGTAGACTCATTTAGGTGTTGATAGTGGTGCCATGGAAACAGATAATTCCCAGTCCAAGGGCCAACAGGATGTGAACAGCTCAGAATATAATGTTACTTGTTATCATTTCAAGATTCTGGTAAATACGAGGTGGCACGAACACAGCAATAATCATCGTAAAGTAAAAACATTTATTAAGTATACTCCTGACCAAAAGAACATATTCACCAACAACATCTTTTGCTACAAATAAGATATTCTGAAACTTGACTTTTACTTTAGACTTACACAAACTTAAAGAATCAGCATATGAGTCTCAACAATGGTGACATCCTTCATGTCGCAATGCATGCTGGGAGTCATGAGTTTTATACTATGGTGGCTCCCAGCATGCATTGCGGTATGAAGGATGTCACCATTGTTGAGACTCATATGCTGATTCTTGATGTCTGTGTGTGGCAAAGTATGCCTTTTCCCATAATGTATTTTTAAAAAAATCCAGAATGTGGTTTGTGGAATTAAGTGTTGTTGGTGAATATAATATTTCAATAAGAACTTTATTCAAGAACAAGAGCAGTAAACTACTCTGCTTTATGAGGCAGAAAAGTATATCACTCACTCATCTTTGTTTGTTTCTTTGCAACAAATTATGTGTTTTGGTCAGAGGTGGGTAATCCAGGGGTCAAAGAGTAAACGTCCTGCCATATTTTTATTCCACCCACTGAAGCGTTAATGAGATAAATAAGTGATTAATTGAGTGATGATTGAGCATTATTGAAGACACCTGATGATAACAAGCAGAATCACCAAAGGAGAAAATCACAATTTTTAAGACACCATCACAGAGATGAGGATTTGTTTTAGTTGAGCTCTTGACCCTTGACTATTTCATGTTAGATTTTGTTTGGGCAGTTTTAACTGCATTAAAACCAACCAGAAAAGCAAAGTTAAAAGATGATCAGGTGTTGTTGGTTATGTTTTCACATAATCATTATTTGATCTGAATCACTGAACTCATTTAGAGCCCAATCTCTGAGTTGGATTTACATTATCAATTACAGCAGCACTGTGATTCTACAGCACAAGATCAACTTTATCAATACAATTTTTTTTTTAAATTGATTGGTTCTGATTTAAAAAAAAAAAAAAAAGCAGAGCTTATTTAAACACACAGACATCAAGAATCATCCTGTGAATCTCAACAGTGGTGACCATCATAAAGCATGTTGCAGTGCATTCTGGGAGCCACCAATCAAAATTCATCCATGGCTCCCATCATGCATTGCTGCATGAATAAATTATGAGCTGAATTGTCTTAGTAATTTCATTTATTCTCACTATTAAAATTTTGCTGTTTTTCTGTGACTTTTTAGTAGCTTGTTTTCTAATGTTCAGAGTTGATCTGTTGATCAGAATATGTTGCTTGTCACCATAGTTGAGATTCACAGGCTGATACTTGATGTCTGTGTGTGCCTAAAAGAAATTTTTTTTTTTTAAATCTGTATTGTAAAAGTTGATCTGTAGAATCACAGTGCTGCTGTAATCGATAATGTAAATCTAACTCAGCGATTGGGCTCTAATTGAGTTCAGTGATTCAGATCAAATAACTATGTGAAAACATAACCAACAACACCTGATCATCATTTACCTTTGCTTGTCTGTTTGGTTTTAATACAGTTAAAATTGCCCAAACAAAATCTAATATTAAAAAGTCAAGGGTCAAGAGCTCAACTAAAACAAACCCTGACCTCGATGATGGTAGCTTAAAAATTGTGATTTTCTCCTTTGGTGATTCTGCTTTTTATCATCAGGTGTCTTCAATAATGCTCAATCATCACTCAATTAATCACTTATTTATCTCATTAATGCTTCAGTGGGTGGAATAAAAATTTGGCAGGACTTTTACTCTTTGACCCCTGGATTACCCACCTCTGGTTTTGGTAAACACTGTTACAAAGACCACAAATTCACATAAAAAAACAGGAGTCGAACTGAAGAGTTCATTTGCAGAAACCGATAAACGCCACTTTTAAAAAGTGCTGTGCGTTATGTTCTACATATAGCACGTTCTGAACCATAAATGTGTTTTGTCAGAAAAGCCGGTATTGTCCACTGCCAAGGCATCGCGAGTTTACATTTTACAGCTGAAGCCGACAAGCGCCCTTGTTGTTTTTGTACAGAAACCGATAAGTCCGTTTTAGTGAATCAGCGAGCAGAATTCAGGTCAGGTGACAAGGCTTCTAGTCACTTCAATAAGATGCGTTAGCTGAGGGAAGTTTTGTCAAAGCTGACTAAAAGCGATTGAGGATTTATAATTTTGACTCCTACACCGTACACGTCTTACATGCTGAACCCTTGTTTGTCCTTTTACGTTTTTGTGTGTGTGTGTGTGTGCGAGCGAGCGAGTGCGAAGAGGTGGAAAGTCCAGGGGTCAGAAAGTATAAGTCCTGCCATATGTTTATTCCACCCATTGAAGCAGTGTCAGAGTTAATGAGATAATTAAGTGATAAATTGAGTGATGATTGACCATTATTAAAGACACCTGATGATAACAGAAAAATAAAAAAAATAAGTCACCATCACAGAGATCAGTATTTGCTTTAGTTGGACTCTTCACCATTGACTTTTTAATATTATTAGTTTTTGGCTGCTGTAACTGAGTTATAACAGAGGTTAAATATCATGTTATGTGGGGTCGCTTCAACCCGCAGAAACAAAAAATGATCTGTGGCAACAATATAAAAGTACCCCAATTTCTGCAGACTTGGTAATACTGATTGAGATTCACAGGCTGATTTTGATGTCTGTGTCTCCAAAAGAAAGCTTTTTTTTTTTATTTTTTTTTTTTAATCAGAACATCTTTTAAGAAATTCTTTGGATTATATTGAGAAGGCTGGTTCTTCTGCTATAATCAATAATGTAAATCAAATTCAGAGATTGGGCTCTAAAGTTTGGTGATTCAGGTCAAATAATGTTTATTTTATATCTGTGTCTAAGGGCAGCACAAGTGTCTCAATGGGAAACACTGTCTCCTCACAACAAGAAGGTTCCTGGTTCGAGTCTCAGCTGAGTCAGAAAGTCTTTCCTTCAGATCTGGTTTCCCCCACAATCCAAAGATGTGTGAATTACAGATGCTAAGTTGTCTAAAGGTGTGAACGTGTGTTTTACTGTCTATGGATGGATCCATGGCTGAGTTCTTTTTTTAACCTTGTACAGAGGTTTCATGAATGTTAATATCGGACATGCAGAAGTCAAAAAAAGACATCATAAAAACTTTCATTCTGCCTCCTAAGTGGATGTCTTCATAACGTACAACTTTTGTGACAAAGATGTTGAAAAGACATCTTCCGGACTTACCTTTGCTTAGTGGGTAATAAAATTTGATATTGCCAGTGATGATTAGGGGGATATTGTACTACGGGATGCAAAGTTGCACAAAAACAAGCCTCTACTTAAATGATACAGAGACAGATGATAAACAGTCATAAATTATCTTACCGATTTATGTGCTTTTCTTTTGTAGAACGTTGGATCAGCATAGGTGATCTCTTCTTCACGAGTCTCAACTGTTTTAGAAATAAAGATAGACATGTTAAAACATCAATAAAATAATGTTTGAAAATTGTTACGCTTTCTCAGGAGCACAGATGTTTAATGTCAATAATATATATTTTACAGAGGTATCAGCAGTAAGCAACACTTGCCTTCTTGGTTTGTTTTTCTGTGTTTCCTGCAGATACAGAAGATCCCAAAGCCAGCTACAATCAACAGAGTTGCAGCAACAGCAGACATCAGCACTATGTAAAAAAAGTGGTCTGTAATGGACAAAATGAACCATTAGTGTGAGTAAATATGTCCATCTGATCTACAACTAACACTATTGAAGCACTTTTTTACAGTAATAAACTGTAAATTAATTTACAGCAACAAACTGTAGAAAAGATTACCATAAAACCATGAAAAAGCATCAATATACTGTAAAACCTCACAGTCAAATTTATTAAATTAAACAAGTTAATTTCACTGAAGTATTAGTGAACGTTAATAGAAAAAAGTTAATGGAACTCAATAATTGATCAGTACAGTAAATTTTGAATTGAAGTGGTATTTTGTGTTTTTGCACAAGATGTTGGTGTTTAAAGGTAGGGTAAGTAGATTTTGAAAAACACTGTTTGGAAGTTAGTCGGCAGAGGTGTATAGTCCAGGGGTCAGAAAGTAGAAGTCCTGCCATATTTTTATTCCACCCACTGAAGCATTAATGAGATAAATAAGTGATTAATTGAGTGATGATTGAGCATTATTGAAGACACCTGATGATAACAAGCAGAATCACCAAAGGAGAAAATCACAATTTTTAAGCCATTATCGTGGAGATAAGAGTTTGCTTTAGTTAGGCTCTTGACCCTCAGCAAAGGGAAAAGAAGATCAGGTGTTGGTTATGTTTTCACCTAATTGTAATTTGATCTGAACTCATTTAGAGCCCAATCTCTGAGTTAAATTTACATTATTGATTCAGGTAAACATACAATTAAGTGAAAACATAACCAATACCTGATCATCTTTTCTCTTTGCTTGTCTGGCTGTTACAACTCAGTTAACAGCTCAAACAAATCTAATATTAAGGGTCAAGAGCCTAACTAAAGCAAACACTCATCTCCTCGATGGTGGCTTAAAAATTGTGATTTTCTCCTTTGGTGATTCTGCTTGTTATCATCAGGTGTCTTCAATAATGGTCAATCATCACTTAATTAATCACTTATTTATCTCATTAAGGCTTCAGTGGGTGGAATGAAAAATATGGCAGGACTTCTACTTTCTGACCCCTGGACTATACACCTCTGGATTTAATATCTTCTTTTATCTTCTTTTCATTCACTTTGTCAAGTGGACTATTTTAGTAAACTAAGGGAATAGTGAATGAGGATGACAGCGATGTGATTTGGAACACAGCCTCTGAGTGTCGAATTTGAGTGCTTTTAATTCATTTTTTATTTTGCTGTAGGCTACTTTCTCGAAAATGTCAAATATTACCCAGAATGCATTGTTTTCTACGGTATATTACTGTTTTAATTGAAAACAGCATGTTACTGTCAAAATGTGGCCATTTTTACAGCGAAATATTAGTGCAATGAAACTTGATAGATCAACTCAACGTACCTGCACATGTTTGACATAGTTGAGTGATGTCCAGATGTTGAGTCTGGTTGCTGATGGGATTGTTCAGCACACAGCTGTAGGTGTTTTTATCCTGATATTCCACCTCCAGAGGTAGAGAGAGACTGATGCTGAGATCAGACACACTGATGCTGGACAATAAACTGTTTCCTTTGTACCAGGAGAGAGTCACATGACCCACATTCACAGCTGAACACACCAATGAACAATTTGATGATGAATATGATGAAGAACATTGTGAAGAGTCTCTGCTGATGACAGGAACAAGAAGACGAGCTGAAAAATATTAGAGTTTAATTTAATTTTAGAAAAAACTATTTAGAGCTGTGATATTTGCAGTGGTTTATGCAGTTATTTTAATGAAATCAGATAAAGTGAGTTTCATAATTTAGGTCAGGACACTGTAATTTCATACAGTGTTATGTTAAAAGTTGAATATATGTCAAACGGATCTGGTTACTCACCATAGACAGTAATACTGAATTTGTTTAATTGAGTCCCTTTGTTCATGCTGGTGACTTTATATTCTCCAGAGTCAGTGTTTCTGGTGTTCATGATGGTCAGAGATCCAGTCTGATGATCCAGCTTCAGTCTGTCTCTAAACATCTCATTAACACCATCATTAATTAACGTGATCTGATTCTCCTCTCTCTTCATTGCAGCTATGAGCACGTCTTTAATTCCAAACTTCAGCATTATTATATCATCTCTCTGTATTCCAGTAAAATCAATATTTAGAGTGACTGGATCTCCCTCCATCACAGACACAGACTCAGTACCAAACACTCCTGAAAAACAGACAGAAACAGAAACCAAAGGCAAGTCAGTTCACTCTGTTCATCTTCACAGCGTCTCTGTTTAGCTGTTTTCTGTTCATACAAGTACAGAATTCTCCAAACTGATTGAATCTTCAGGTACTCAAACCACCCACACAGCAAGGGACTCCTAGGCGGATCCGCATTCAAGTCGCCAAATCCGCGTGACTGTCACATCCGTTTTGGCGCCGTCCAGAGGATCAGGTCCGCATCCGGGCGGCGCCATAAATTCTACTGTCAATCAGCGGATCCTGAGTGGACCCATGTCGGATCCGCGGACGCGCACGCGCCTTTACTGTAACGGTTGTATCAATTTGCGAGTCCCAAACGGACCCGCCGCGGAGGTAAGGTTTTAATCGCGGATGCGGAGCGGATGCAGCGCGGAGCCAAGGCAGGTCCGTGATCCGCCTTCGTTACGGATCCGTCACTGCGAGCAAGTGGACTCCGATACGGGTCCGTTCGCGGCAGAGGTGGAAAGTCCAGGGCTCAGAAAGTAAAAGTCCTGCCATATTTTTTTTTTCCACCCGCTGAAGCGCTGTTAAAGTTAATGAGGTAAATAAGTGATTAATTGAGTGATGATTGAGCATTATTGAAGACACCTGATGATAACAAGCAGAATCACCAAAGGAGAAAATCACAATTTTTAAGATACCATCGTGGAGATGAGGGTTTGTTTTAGTTGGGCTCTTGACCCTTGATTTTTTAATATTAGAACTTGTTTGGGCTGCTGTAACTGAGTTATAACAGCCAGACAAGCAAAGAGAAAAGATGGTCAGATAACGTTGGTTATGTTATCACATAATCATTATTTAATCTGAATCACTGAACTCATCTAGAGCCCTATCTCTGAGTTAGATTTACATTATTGATTACAGAAGCACTGAAATTCTACAGCACAAGATCAGCTTTATCAATAAAATAATAATTTTTTAAAAAGTTGTTCTGACAAAAAAAAGAAAAGTCTGTCTTCTAGGCACACACAGACATCAAGAATCAGCCTGTGAATCTCAATGACGGTGACAAGCAACATTCTGATCAACAGATCAACTCTGAACATTAGAAAACAAGCTACTAAAAAGTCGCATAAACAGAACAAAATAAAATATGAGAATAAAGGAAATTACTAAAACAATTCAGCTCATAATTTATTCATGCAGCAATGCATGATGGGAGCCATGGATGAATTTTGATTGGTGGCACCCAGAATGCACTGCAACATGGTTTATTATTCTCACCACTGTTGAGATTCACAGGCTGATTCTTGATATCTGTGTGTCTAAATAAGAGCCTTTTTTCTAAGAAAAACTTTTGATGAAACCTTTGAATTATTTTGAAGAAAACTGGATCTTCCGCTGTAGAATCACAGTGCTGCTGTAATCAATAATGTGAATCTAACTCAGAGATTGGGTGCTAAATGAGTTCAGTGATTCAGAACAAATAATGATTATGTGAAAACATAACCAACATTACCTGACCATCTTTTCTCTTTGCTTGTCTGGCTGTTATAACTCAATTACAGCAGCCCAAACAAAATTTAATATTAAAGAGTGAAGGGTCAAGAGCCCAACTAAAGCAAACCCTCATCTCCACGATGGTGGCTTAAAAATTTTGATTTTTCTCCTTTGGTGATTCTGCTTGTTATCATCAGGTGTCTTCAATAATGCTCAATCATCACTCAATTAATCACTTATTTACCTCATTAACTTTAACACTGCTTCAGTGGGTGGAAAAAAAATATGGCAGGACTTTTACTTTCTGAGCCCTGGACTTTCACTTTCTGAGCCCTGGACTTTCCACCTCTGCGCGATACCTCCGCGGTGGATCCGCCACGGAGTCCTTTTGCTGTGTGGGCATTAATTTGAAGTAGATTTGATACTAAGTGCAAAAGACAGAATATCTTAGAACAAACACCATCTCAGATGACCATAATGTAACTGCTACAATCTGCATTATTTCTCTAAAGAGGAAATCTAGATCAACACAGATGCATTTTAATGGATTTTTTTAGGTGGTGATTAAACAGACTCATTGCAATTGTCTAAATGTCTCAAAACAGACACTGACCTTTCTTCAGTCTAACACTGAGGACATTTGCTCATTTTTATTACATTAAAAGCGCATATAAATTATCCCACAGATTTAGTCAACAGCAAATTTACTCTTTACTAAAACCAAAATAAGTGAAAACATACAAACACAATAATAACTTACCGATCAGACAGCAAGAGCACAAACAGAAGACAAACGCGTGAAACATTTTCTTCAGCAGTTCGGCGAACGGTTTCAAAAACAACAGTGTCAAATTCTGACAAGGCGACAAGAAATACAAAAGGAATGTAATAACAATAGGGCCCTGACACTCTTGAAACTTTGTTGCTAGTTTCGAGAAAAAAGGGGAAAAAATGACAGATGGTGACTTGAAGCAGTGCGTGCTCGGATTCTGCAGTCAAGTGATGTCTGATTTGTGAAAGAATCTTTTTTTTTTTCGATTCCAAGTCGAACTGTCCTGCGTTTTTACAGCATTACCTATTTTTAGTTGCAGTCAGCTATAGTTAATGTCCCAGTACAACGTTTTAAAATGTTAAAACACTTACAAATAAAATAACAACAACAAAAAAAATTCTTTAGAAACTTTGTGAAGATACTTGGTATTCCCGTCCGTGTATCTTTTGGTCATTCGTTTTTTGATTTAATAATGAAATCGGAAAATGAAAAACGGCACCTTTTTCGTTTTTCATTTTTTTCAAACAAAACGAAAAACAAGAATTCGGCTTGATTTTTCGTTTTTCGTTCAGGGGTAGAAAATGAATAAACAACTTGAATATTTGATCTCAACATGTGGGCGGGAATGAAACGCCCCTTTCCGCTGATTGGTCAACCAAACATTAAACTGTGCCGTCATCAGTTCTTCCGCTGTTCAACTCAGCAGAATAATAGTCCTTCGCTGCGATGGATTTAACGCGTTTATTGCAACTATAATCACTTTTAAATTTACATTTAATCTTAATCTCTATAGCACACGTACGTCTGCAAGACGTCTGTTAAAGATCACTTCATCTGGAAAGCATCTGCTGTTTACAAACATCTAATAGACGTCTTTAAGATGTCAGTTTTACATACATTCTAAATCATAAACATCTTAAAGACATCTTCTAAACGTCTATTTGACATCTGACAGGATACGTCCTATAGACGTATTCCAGATGAGCAAACACTCTAAATAATACGTCTTCCAGACGTAATCACACACATCAAATAGACGTCAAATAGATGTACGTGTGCTATCAGGGATCTTGATCTCTATCTCTCAAACAGCCAGATTAACGAATGATTTGAGACACAAATCGAGGCAGAGCTGGAGAGGCTTACTTCTGTGTGTCCATGATAAAAACGCGTGTTTAGCTCAGAAATATTATTATCTCAGATATAATAATTACTTCGCACCTGCACTCACAACTACCTAATAACCAATACCTTTGACACACTCTCTGTTTTATTATTGCTGACCACCATCGTAGTTAATGTTCACAGCACATCTATTATAGTTCTATTATGACTTTTATTCAGTCAATACATGTATAATGCCATTATCTAATGTTTCAGTGATTGACTTTAATTAGTGAAATATGAATTTGACATAACGATTTTACGGTGAACTTGTTTGAATTATATGAATAAAACCCTGAAATAAGACACAATAAACCAGAGTTGAAAGGTTTTCATATTTAATGCCATCTACCAGTGTCAGAAATTAACTTAAATGGGACAAATGATTTTCAGGGATATTTTTTTTTACCTTTATATATAATTTATTTCCTAATCTTATTAAATATTTATGCTGTCTATAATGTTAAATTCTTAAATGTAGTAAAATAAATTAGAATAATATGACAAGGCTGTTACCAATTAAATCAGTATCAGTCAATGATGCTTTCAGATGTAGCTACTTACAGTAAATACATTTACACATTAATTACAACTGTATAATATAATGAGATTAATATTTTAAACAACATTTTTATTCAGAAATATGAAATGACAAGATGAAATAATACTTGGATTATGAAAGTAATATCGCCACTAGGTGGCGGTAAGTCATTGTGTTAAAGAAGGAGTCATTTATTCATTTGTCGATTCGTTCAAAGCGCTGGTTCATTCAGGAATAAAATCAAGTGGCTGTCTATATTAATTGGTCACTTAATCATCGTCTATTAATGGGTTGTTCAAAGACTCTTATTCATTCAGGAACGAAACAACTCTGTGTGCCTACTGCGAGTCAGTCGGTCCGTGTACGTTTTGATAGTTTGTTTTCCGATTTGAAATGAAAAACGCAGAAACGAGAAAACGGTCGTTTCCCGTTTTTTCGTTTGTTAAAAAAAACGGAAAAACGAGATTTTGACTCGATTTTCGTTTTTTCGGGTCACGGATAGAAAACGGAAACACGACTTCAAAATTCGTTTTCCACATGTGGGCGGTCATTACACGCCCCTTTCAGCCGATTGGTCTATCAAATCTGAGCCAGTGACGTCATATTCAGTTCGTTCAACAAAATAATAGTCCTCTGCTGCTATATCAGTAGATGTCATAAATCGGCTTTCTTCTGTGCAACCTAAGAAATATAATATAATCTTCACAGAAATATGTTTGCAAAGATAAAAAAAGTTAAAAAAAAAAAAAAAAAACTACAGTAAATTTAATTAAGTCTGTTTTTAAGCTGTCATTGTGTTTTTAAAATGTAAAATGTAAATGCCTCTACATCTGTTACCAAGCGCATGACATCCTTTGGGCTACTACCACCGATCAATAGGCTATACATAATGATAGACTATTCTCTATTATAGATCAGTGGCTACTGCACTCATTTTTTTCTTTTTTTTTTTCTTATTTTAATGTTTTGTTTTATACATTTAAATTCAATCATTTAGCAGACGCATTCTTTGCAGTAGACTATGCAGTCATATTAGAAAATAGGCTATCCACTAGGTGGCAACACCTAATAACGGTATCACCATCGGGGGGCTTTTTAGTTTTCCTTAGCTTATAAATGGCCATACAGATTTTATCTCTTAATTAAATACTTTTATGAACACAGTGAACATTATTATATGTCACAGTTTACTTGCTATCCTCACTTTTTCTGTCTTTCCTTCGCTTTTGAATGAATTAGCTATAAATGGCCCTGAACATTTTACTTTCAATTTCGATTTAACGGCTATTGGCGATTCTGCGTCAATTGCTTTAGTGGACAACAGCAAAACAAAAACTCTCGTATATTAAACATAGAACTTTTATTATCTTTGTAATTATTTTATTATCTTTTATCATCTTTGTAATTATTTTATTTTGTAAATATTCGTGGCTTAAACAGCGGGAAAATTTACTGTATGCAGTTCTGTGGATGTTTTGAAAAACTTAAACTAAACGAAAATTATTGTTGCCTTGTCAATATAATTTCTGTTTTTCCCCCTGACTTTCAACTGATGCGATCATCGTTTCATTAACCGATAAGATTATATTAAATTAGAATTAAACGAAATTTGATAAATGTGAATCATTAAAAAAATCCCAAGGGTTTAGTTTTAGCCTACATGAACAAATAGCAAAAAAAACAAAACAACAGAACATGAGGATTCATCATCATCACGCACCTGCAGCGCTTCTGTGAACGGAGAACAAAGGATTCAATTATATAAAAGGAATAAATAGCCTATGTCTATGCACGAAATTTATTTCACTTAAGTAATTAACATATTACCAAAATGAAAAGGGAAAAAATGCGACAATATGAGTGTCGGTTCATTTTTGAGAAGTTCACAGAAAGGAAACCAAGACGGCAGAAAATGTCTTTGTTATATTTTACGAGCAATGTTTTGTTTTATTGTGAGTGTACAAAAATAATAGGCCTATTTAACCCTTCACAGATTCGAATGGTGTTACATATATTTGACCATAAATGTCTAAGTATTTTAAGTTGTTTCCGCTTTTATAAGAAAATTCAAGTGAACGCGTCGGCGCCTCACGCGCACACAACATCAGTTTTAGTAACTTGACATAACAGCCTGTTAACTGTCAAAATAACATACATTCAACCAAATATATAAAAAGTTATACTGCTCATTTTAAGTAGTCTGTGTAGGCTACAATAAAAGCGTTTAAATAATAAATATAGCTAGTTTAGCCTCCAAATCGTGAATATTGAAACATTTGGATTTGTGTCAAATTAGAGAGGTAGTTATAACGCCGGTTTCTGTTTCAATTCAGCTTTAAATTAATTCGTTTTGGCTTAACATTTATATATTATTTTTGTCATAACTAAAATAGCTATGTAGCTGTAATTTTGATCTTTAATGTTTGATCTTTACATATTCCCTCAATCTTTTAACCAAAAGGGTTATTAACATTAGCCTATATTTAGCAGGCAATGTTAGGCTATATAAAATAAATAAATAAAGAGAGATGAGCTATTGTTCGTTTTTCAAAATTGCTTACACTACTTATTTATTGTGATTTATTATATTTATTCAAAATAGAATAAAATAAAAACTAGTTTTTTTTTTTTTTTTTAAATCTGTGCTTTTCATCCGCTCCTCTGTGTGGGCAGTTTCACTATGCATATTAAACTACAAACAGCATTACAACAGTCTGTGTGCTGATTAACATTTCTGAAATAAATATTTCTGTGAAATACCCGTTAGGTTGCACAGAAGAAAGCCGATTTATGACATCTGCTGATATAGCAGGAGAGACTGTTATTTTGTTGAACGAACTGAAGATGACGTCACTGGCTCAGATTTGATTGACCAATCGGCTGAAAGGGGCGTGTAATGACCGCCCACATGTGGAAAACGAGTTTTGAAGTCGTGTTTCCATTTTCTATCCGTGACCCGAAAAAACGAAAATCGAGTCAAAATCTCATTTTTCCGTTTTTTTTAACAAACGAAAAAACGGGAAACGACCGTTTTCTCGTTTCTGCGTATTTCATTTCAAATTGGAAAACAAACTATCAAAACGTACACGGACCTCAGTCGCACAACGGTTCTGTGACTTTATTTGCTATGGAGGTTTAGTTGACAGAGAAAATAACCGTTCTGTATGCCACCCGTTAGCCGGCCAATACTTAATATTAATTAAATAATCTCAGCGCATTGCCTGTTTTTATTTTTTTATTTTTTTTGAAAAATTGTTAAAAACCACAGTAGAGCTCTACATACTATTTTTGGCGGCTGTTACAGAAACATTTTTACAAAAAAAATCTGATTAAACCTTGAGATTTTAAGCATTAGATAGCTTAGATATTTGCACCACTACAATGACAATAATTCTTAATTTCTGATAGAAATGCAAAATCAATCGGTAGTTATTAATAGAATAACGAGACACAAACCTTTACATTCAATCGCGTTTGGTCCCATTTATTTTTGACCACAGTGCATACTGCATACACATACAAACTTTAAGTCCAAAAGTGCGCACATTTGTAGAAATGAGCATTTACCTCAGATTTCATTAGCCTAGATAGAATAAGCCGGGCCGTACGCAGGGTTTCATATTTGCCGAGGTCAGAAAATGTTGTTTCCTAGGGGGGTACTGGAGCATGCTCCCCCGAAAATTTAGATTTCCCTGGTGTACATGCATTTATGGATAACAATTTAAAACCATGTCAACAAATAAATGCATGCAAGTTTTGAGGCAGCTTTAATCGCATGTTTGGTAATTTCATGACTTAACTTACAACAGAACAACGACGGTCATTTCTCATAGTTTCTTTTGCGCTTTATTTAAGCTATAATAAAGTAATTAAATGCAGCGCGCGCCGGCGCATTTGCTCATGCAATTCTTGAGTTCGCGCCGCTATCTCTGTGCTGTCGCGTGAGTCGCGCAGCGTTGCCACACAGATTTTGATAGGTGGTCAGCAATAATAAAACAGACAGTGTGTCAAAGGTATTGGCTGTTAGGTAGTTGTGAGTGCAGGTGCGAAGTAAATTGTTATTTCTGAGGTATAATGATTATAATAGCCTATCTCTGAGCTAAACACGCGTTTTTATGGGCACACAGAAGAAAGCCTTGTCTATAGGCTCTGCCTCGATTTGTGTCTCAAATCATTCGTTAGTCTGGCTGTTTGAGAGATAGAGATCAAGAGATAGAGATTAAGATTAAATGTAAATTTAAAAGTGATTATAGTTGCAATAAACGCGTTAAATCCATCGCAGCGAAGGACTATTATTCTGCTGAGCTGAACAGCGGAAGAACTGATGACGGCACAGTTTAATGTTTGGTTGACCAATCAGCGGAAAGGGGCGTTTCATTCCCGCCCACATGTTGAGATCAAATATTCAAGTTGTTTATTCATTTTCTACCCCTGAACGAAAAACGAAAAATCAAGCCTAATTCTTGTTTTTCGTTTTGTTTGAAAAAAATGAAAAACGAAAAAGGTGCCGTTTTTCATTTTACGATTTCATTATTAAATCAAAAAACGAATGACCAAAAGATACACGGACCCCCCTCGCCCCCAAGTTGCCTCAAAACGTCATTCTACTTTGAAAACCATTTGAAAGCAAATTGAAAGATATCTACTACTTTTACTTTTAAAATAACAATGTTTATATTTCATTGAAAATTTAAAAAACATAAAGACAACACCAAAATTTAAGCAGGATATGGCAATATTTTGGAATATTATTAATAGAATTTGTTTCTATGCATAGCTACAGCAATGTGAGCGTGATCTTAGCCTAAGTGTTAATAGTGAATATGACACTAATGTAAGGAACCCCGCATCGGCCCAAAAACGGACTCCGACACGCCTGGGCGAAGGTTCCCAGCTAACAAAAAGGAGTTGTCAGAACGTTTTGTTAACATTCTCTTTAAGTTATGAAAACGTTATTTTGGAATGTTTTCTAAACGTTCAAAACGTCCAATTTTTTTAATGTATCAAGAATGTTTTTTTCTTGGTTTATGTAAAGTTAGAGGAACATTCCATTCTATCATTTTGGAAATGTTATAAAAACGTTATTTTGTAATATTTTTGGAACGTTCAAATTAACTGTTTTTAAGAACGTTTTTTCTTGGTTTATGTGAACGTTAGAGGGACATTCCATTCTATCATTTTGGAAATGTTATAAAAACGTTATTTTGTAATATTTTTGGAACGTTCAAATTAACTGTTTTTAAGAACGTTTTTTCTTGGTTTATGTGAACGTTAGAGGAACATTCCATTCTATCATTTTGGAAATGTTATGAAAACGTTATTTTCTGAATGTTCAAAACCACCTGCCCCGCTAGAAATTTTACGTTCCCAGAACATTCTCAAAACGTCCCCACTAGTGTTAATGACGTTGTCTAGTAATGTTCCCAGAACGTTCAGAGACGGGCACGATGTGGAGTTCTTTTAAAGTTTGGGGAACGTTATTTGGCGGACATTCACAGAACATTTAGGGAACCATATTTTTTATTTTTTTTTTTAAACATCCCTGCTGCCATCGTCAAAAAAGTCAATTAATAAAAGTATCTGCTCAAACAAAAACTCATTTTTCTTAAATGTCTTACAAAAGACAAAAAAACAACAGCACATGCGTGAGCTAATGTAACTGCTGTATCATGCATCAGCAACTACACAGTTACTGTCTTTAAATAAAGCAACATGCAGCAGATCATCAGTGTTTCTGGATCATCACTGACTGAAGCTCAGGATCTACTCTCCAGCACAATGGTGACCCACAAAACTCAGATAACAGAAACAACATTAAACACTAACAGATCTCTCTAGATCTCTGCATCTTCACTTATTACAAACCACTCTGACTTTGTTTCTTTCATACAAATCTTCTTAATGAGGTGTTGATGTTTTATCAAATTTATAAATGTCACCGTTATGGAGGTAAGTGCTTGTTTTAGTTGGGCTCCTGACCCTTTACATTTTAATTATTTTTTTCCAATTGTTGCAATTGTGTTTTAAAGCATTAATTGTGAAAGAAATTGTGAGAAAAATCTGATTTGATTGCTCATTGTTGGCTTTCTCATCATAAAGTGGTTTTATTCTCTGGTCTCTGAATTTTGTATTTTCTTTCATATTATTATAGTTCAATGATGATGTATAAAATCATACCGTGCTTTGATATTTTGAAAGTTTTCATTATTGGGCAGAAATTATTCAAACAGTATCATACAGATTCACACAGACATCAAGATTCTGCGTATGATCCTCAACAATGGTGACAAAATTTTAAGATAAACAGATTAACTCTGAGCATCACAACACAAGCTACTAAAGTCACAAAAAAGATTTTTGTTTAGTGTCACCATCGTTGAGGATCGTACGCTGATTCATGATGTCTGTGTTAAAGTTAGAAAAAAAACACCTCAAAACTCATCTGTATAAAGAATTAAATATAAAAAAAGCATTAATAAAACTAACAGTTAATACATTCACAGTTTGAGGCTTTAGTGATGATCAGTGAACCAGGACACTCCATGATGACTGGACCACCAGCACTTAACAACTCAATTAATTAATGCATTAATTGCTATAATAATGTTTTGAAAACACAGTTAAAGCAGACAGAGAAAAAGTAATATTATACATCAAGAATCAAGAGCCTTTCGAAAATGCTCACCTCTATAACGGTGACTTCAAACTTTTTTATTTTCTATAAAACACACACGTAGAAGGCGATGTTCTCGTGACCTTGTTCAACTTTGCCTAAAAGTTCTCTAAAAGTGACAAAAATTCTGACATTTTACAGAACATTTGTGACATAAACGTCTTATTTTTGTAATAAAAGTGCTGCAGTTCAAGGTTCCTTATATGACTTTAGGGGGACATTCCAGTTTGGGTAATTTTATGGTCACATAAGAACGTTCAAAACATTGAACTTCAAAAACATTTAGCAAATATTAATAACATCATAAAGACGCTACAGCAATGTTGTTCTAAGTACGTTTACTCTCAATGTTATGAAAATGTTGTTTTAGTAAAAAATAACATTGTATGGACGTTCCTTGAACGTTGTTCTCACAACGTTTTCTCTATATAATGAGAACATTCATCAAGTACAGATTACAATGTAAGGATGCTTTTTATAAACTTTGTACTCAGAACGTATTATGATAACATTATGAAAACATTCAGCAAATAATAATAACATTAAAAGCATGTTCTGAGAATGTTATCCTAAGGACGTTTTCACTCAACATTATGAGAACATCAGTCAAGTACAAATAACGTGATAAAGACGTTTCAAGAACATTGTTATGAGAACGTTTTTGTTCAACATTATAAGAACCTCAGTCAAGTACAAATAACATGATAAAGACGTTACAAGAATGCTGTTATGAGAACGTTTTCGCTCAACATTAAGAGAACATCGGTCAAGTACAAATAACGTGATAAAGACGTTACAAGAACGTTGTTATGAGAACGTTTTTGTTCAACATTATAAGAACCTCAGTCAAGTACAAATAACGTGATAAAGACGTTTCAAGAACGTTGTTATGAGAACGTTTTTGTTCAACATTATAAGAACCTCATTCAAGTACAAATAACATGATAAAGACATTACAAGAACGTTGTTATGAGAACGTTTTCGCTCAACATTATGAGAACATCAGTCAAGTACAAATAACGTGATAAAGACGTTTCAAGAACGTTGTTATGAGAACGTTTTCGCTCAACATTACAAGAACATCAGTCAAGTACAAATAACGTGATAAAGACGTTTCAAGAACGTTGTTATGAGAACGTTTTTGCTCAACATTACGAGAACATCAGTCAAGTACAAATAACATGGTAAGAACGTTCCAACAATGTTGTTCTAAGAATGTTTCCTCTCAACGTTATGAGAATGTATTTTAACTATGAAAACATTATAAGAATGTTCTTGAAACATTATTTTAGAAATGTTTTTTTCTAACATTTACAAAACTTTAACATAACGTTAGTGAAAGTTATGGAAACGTTCCCTGTTAGCTGGGTTAACGCGTGTATGAATTTTCAGCGTCTCTGAATGTTCACTTAATTTCACTCGTTTAATCTGACTCCAATTTCAAATGATTACTACTCTTAGGTTGTGTTTCCAATTAGAAATTAATCATTTGTTATGTATTAATTTAGATATTCGATTATTCTGAATACCTTATATCTTCAATTATTTCGTTCACTGCAGTCCCGGTATCGCTTTAGAAGAGTCACTTTGGCCAACTTGCTCTTCCCGGACACAAACTCGTCAGTCTGACCTTAAACATTGGATGCAGGGTAAATATCTACCTTTAAGTCGGTTGCGCTCTGCTTACTCGTAACAAAAAGCATAGTTTTGATATACAGGTCCTTCTCAAAAAATTAGCATATTGTGATAAAAGTTCATTATTTTCCATAATGTAATGATAAAAATTAAACTTTCATATATTTTAGATTCATTGCACACCAACTGAAATATTTTCAGGTCTTTTATTGTTTTAATACTGATGATTTTGGCATACAGCTCATGAAAACCCAAAAATTCCTATCTCAAAAAATTAGCATATCATGAAAAGGTTCTCTAAACGAGCTATTAACCTAATCATCTGAATCAACTAATTAACTCTAAACACCTGCAAAAGATTCCTGAGGCTTTTAAAAACTCCCAGCCTGGTTCATTACTCAAAACCGCAATCATGGGTAAGACTGCCGACCTGACTGCTGTCCAGAAGGCCATCATTGACACCCTCAAGCGAGAGGGTAAGACACAGAAAGAAATTTCTGAACGAATAGGCTGTTCCCAGAGTGCTGTATCAAGGCACCTCAGTGGGAAGTCTGTGGGAAGGAAAAAGTGTGGCAAAAAACGCTGCACAATGAGAAGAGGTGACCGGACCCTGAGGAAGATTGTGGAGAAGGACCGATTCCAGACCTTGGGGGACCTGCGGAAGCAGTGGACTGAGTCTGGAGTAGAAACATCCAGAGCCACTGTGCACAGGCGCGTGCAGGAAATGGGCTACAGGTGCCGCATTCCCCAGGTCAAGCCACTTTTGAACCAGAAACAGCGGCAGAAGCGCCTGACCTGGGCTACAGAGAAGCAGCACTGGACTGTTGCTCAGTTTTGCATGTCATTCGGAAATCAAGGTGCCAGAGTCTGGAGGAAGACTGGGGAGAAGGAAATGCCAAAATGCCTGAAGTCCAGTGTCAAGTACCCACAGTCAGTGATGGTCTGGGGTGCCATGTCAGCTGCTGGTGTTGGTCCACTGTGTTTTATCAAGGGCAGGGTCAATGCAGCTAGCTATCAGGAGATTTTGGAGCACTTCATGCTTCCATCTGCTGAAAAGCTTTATGGAGATGAAGATTTCGTTTTTCAGCACGACTGGCACCTGCTCACGTTGCCAAAACCACTGGTAAATGGTTTACTGACCATGGTATTACTGTGCTCAATTGGCCTGTCAACTCTCCTGACCTGAACCCCATAGAGAATCTGTGGGATATTGTGAAGAGAAAGTTGAGAGACGCAAGACCCAACACTCTGGATGAGCTTAAGGCCGCTATCGAAGCATCCTGGGCCTCCATAACACCTCAGCAGTGCCACGCCGCATTGAAGCAGTCATTTCTGCAAAAGGATTCCCGACCAAGTATTGAGTGCATAACTGAACATAATTATTTGAAGGTTGACTTTTTTTGTATTAAAAACACTTTTCTTTTATTGGTTGGATGAAATATGCTAATTTTTGAGATTTTGGGTTTTCATGAGCTGTATGCCAAAATCATCAGTATTAAAACAATAAAAGACCTGAAATATTTCAGTTGGTGTGCAATGAATCTAAAATATATGAAAGTTTAATTTTTATCATTACATTATGGAAAATAATGAACTTTTATCACAATATGCTAATTTTTTGAGAAGGACCTGTATTTACGAAAACTGCAACTTATTTAAGGCAGTGATTGTCAGAAATCGAAATGGACTTAATTGACGTGCCCTATGCTCCATCTATTAAACCTTTCGTATGAACAATCCTGAACACAGATTTGAGGTAATACCTTCGCTTTGATCTACTAGAAATAATGGATTAAGAATAATACAGAATCAACCAAATATAACCTTTTATTTGTCAAGTAAAAATATATGATGCCAATTACATTACAATTAGACAATTAGAAGCCAATTCAGAAATAATAAATGCATAACATCGATTACTCAAAGAAATGCATATATATACAGGGATGAATGTCCTCAGACATTCAGCCATCTCTGCGGGGGCCTGCAGAAGATCCCATATGACTGCTTTGCTCTTTACCTTTTATACCAGAACCAGAACAAAAGGATCGTAAATGTTTATTACACCAACACCTGTTTTGGGGGAGAGGAGAAGAGACACCACCCAAAAAGAGAACAGAATTTTCCTTAATTTTCCATCTTCTTCATAATTCTAGTGACTGCTGTGAAATTGAGACCATTCCCAGCAGGCACCGGACGTCAATATAACATCAGATTGACGTTGGACCACTACGTCGGATAGACGTTGCATTTTGGTTGAAAATGAAAATCTGGTTGACGTCATAACCAAACGTCAGACTGACATCAATCTCCAACGTTGGTATTACATTGTATTTTGGTTTAAAATGAAAATCTGGTTGACGTCATAACCAAACGTCAGACTGACGTCAATCTCCAAAGTTGGTCAGACGTTGCATTTTGGTTGAAAATTTAAATCGTGTTGATGTCAGAACCCAACGTCAGACTAACATCACTCTCCTACATCGGAGACATTGCGCTTTGATGGAAAATAAAATCAAAATTGGTATCTGTCAAAAACCAACAACAAATTGTCAAGCTGTCAAATTCCAACTTTAAAGAAAGATATGGTTAGTATGGATTTTGTTGGCATGACATTAAACCTTCAATTTTGTTGTAAAATAAAAATCAACATTCAGAGAGAAAAAAACAACAACAAAAACATACCAAGAAACTCTAACAATAAGATCAGAGAGAGATCAAGATCCAATGTGAGACTACACCAAATTATTAAATTTTAAGACATTAGCAAAAAGAATAGTTTAACTTAATTTGAAAATGGAATTTACAAATGTTTGGTGGTTTTATCAGAAAAATGACAAAGAGATAAACTGGATTATAACAAATATGATTTATTTATTTGTTTTATTATTAACATTATTGGAACAGAACATTTTCAAAATAATTTAATTTTAACACCAACCTTATTGGAAATGAATATTTTTCAAAAACATTAACATCAGTTTTATTCACAGCTTTTTTTCCTGCCACCTCTACCCACCTTGTCTGGGGCATATTTTAAACAAAAGGCGATGGCCGCTGCAATATTTGCCTCCGTCTCTTTTGATGTTTTCTGGACACTCTCTGTAAGAAACAGAGGTGGACATTCCAGGGGTCAGAAAGTAAAAGTCCTGCCATATTTTTATTCTCACCCACTGAAGCATTAATGAGATAAATAAGTGATTAATTGAGTGATGATTGAGCATTATTGAAGACACCTGACGATAACAAGCAGAATCACCAAAGGAGAAAATCACAATTTTTAAGTTACCATCATAGAGGTCAGGGTTTGTTTTAGTTGAGCTCTTGACCCTTGACTTTTTCATATTAGATTTTGTTTGGGCAGATTTAACTGCATTAAAACTAACCAGACAAGCAAAGTTAAAAGATGATCAGGTGGTGTTGGTTATGTTTTCACAATAATTATTATTTGATCTGAATCACTGAACTCATTTAGAGCCCAATCTCTGAGTTAGATTTACATTGATTGATTACAGCAGCACTGTGATTCTGCAGAAGATCAGCTTATACAATACAGAATTTTTTTTTTTTTTAAAGTTGTTCTTATCACACAAAAAAAAAATAATTATTTTAGGCACACACAGACATCAAGTATCAGCCTGTGAATCTCAACAACGGTGACAAGCAACATATTCTGATCAACAGATCAACTCTGAACATTAGAAAACAAGCTACTAAAAAGTCACAGAAAAACAGCAAAATTTTAATAGTGAGAATAAATGAAATTACTAAGACAATTTAGCTCATAATTTATTCATACAGCAATGCATGATGGGAGCCATGGATGAATTTTGATTGGTGGCTCCCAGAATGCACTGCAACATGCTTTATGATGGCCACCACTGTTGAGATTCACAGGATGATTCTTGATGTTTGTGTGTTTAAATGAGTGCTTTTCAAAAAAAAAATCAGAACTCTTAAAAAAAAAAAAAAAAAATTGTATTGTAAAAGCTGATCTTGTGCTGTAGAATCACAGTGCTGCTGTAATCAATAATGTAAATCTAACTCAGAGATTGAGCTCTAAATGAGTTCAGTGATTCAGATCAAATAATGTTTATGTAAAAACATAACCAACACCTGATTGTCTTTTAACTTTGCTTGTCTGTTTAGTTTTAATGCAGTTAAAACTGCCCAAACAAAATCTAATACTAAAAAGTCAAGGGTCAAGAGCTCAACTAAAACAAACCCTGACCTCGATGATGGTAACTTAAAAATTGTGTTTTTCTCCTTTGGTGATTCTGCTTTTTATCATCAGGTGTCTTCAATAATGCTCAATCATCACTCAATTTATCACTTAATTATCTCATTAATGCTTCAGTGGATGAGATAAAAATATGGCAGGACTTTTACTTTCTGACCCCTGGAATGTCCACCTCTGCTAAATGTCAGTGTTTGACATTAATTTGATGCTGGTTTCAGATGTTGGCTTAAGTTTGAATTTCAGTTAGTTAATACTACAACCTAAAACCAATACGATGTCTAATGTCAAATGATTTTGGAATTTGAAATTATTCGGGAATTACCATTATGATGGTAAGGAGACATTGGGTTTTGTTTGCCATACCTGATGACTAAATGTCAGTATTTGACGTCAAATTGACGTTGTCTTAAGACGTTGAGTCGATGTTTGATTTTAGTTAGTTAATGCCACAATCTAAACTAACAAAAGATCAGCGTCTAATGATGTTAGAGTTTGACGTTGAATAGACGTTACCACTTTGACGTATAGAAGACGTTGGGTTTTGGTTGCCATACCTGATGACTAAATGTCAGTATTTGACGTCATTTTGACGTTGGTTTAAGACGTTGATTCGATGTTGGATTTTGGTTGGTTAAAACCACAACCTAAAATAACAAAAGATCAATGTCTAATGATGTTAGAGTTTGAAGTTGAATAGACGTCACCACTTTGACGTATAGAAGACGTTGGGTTTTGGTTGCCATATCTGATGACTAAATGTCAGTATTTGACATCATTTTGACGTTGGTTTAAGACGTTGATTCGATGTTGGATTTTGGTTACTTAAAACCACAACCTAAAACCAACAAAATATCAATGTCAAATGACGTCGGTATTGGACGTCAAATTAATGTTGTTATTAGACGTTGGTTTGACATTGAATTTTGGTTACCAGACGTCGCGACCTAAATTTAACCAAATACTAACGTCTTATGACGTTCTGTGCCTGCTGGGTTTTACCAACCGCACTGAGACTTTTAAAATGATACCAAACATGAAAAGGGAAAAACAATAAATACACAAGTTACATTAAACATGTTGAATAACTTTCAGTCAGGGGGAAGGAGAGTTTGTGTGTGTGTGTGTGGTGAGGCGTTGTCCTTTTGGAGTTGGGGCAAGGCGTTGCCCCTTGCTATTCTTTTAAGATCTTCTCTCCAGATAAGCTTTATTGCTTTATTGCAGGATGCTTGATCTCAGTTTTTGTTTAGCAGGAAAATCAAGCCTTACACTAATGTAGTATGAGCTATTCAACAAGACATAAAACAACTACTATTATATGAAAAGGCTTATTTCTAAATGGTTCGGACAAAAACAAGAGAACAAAACTTCAAAAGTTACAATAACAGAACACAAAATTAAAAAAAAAAAAAAAAAAAAAAAAAAAAAAAATATATATATATATATATATATATATATATATATATATATATTCACTCATTCAAACCCAAGGCCAATTAGACATTTTATTGAAAGAAAAACAACAACTTTTGTATATATTTATATTTATTTTTATAGTTAGCTGTCAATCTTTAAATTAACAATTTTAAAGCGATTAAAAAAAACTACAACATGCAATTGGCTGCATATCTTCTCTGGAAGCACCATGATTACATAACAAAACAAAAAAAATGCTTAAAGAGTTGTAAATGACTTACTTCTATAGTTCCAAGCACTTTTCTCTAGATACGCCTGGTACAGATATATTGACGTAACTGTGAAACAAAATCCTAAATAAATATCCTAATTTAATTATATTTTAAAAAAATATCAGTTAAATGCATTAAAGTCGGTAATATTTTTTTAAACATGTTGCCAGTTTGCGGCACATAATCATTATTTGATCTGAATCACTGAACTCATTTAAAGCTCAATCTCTGAGTTAGATTTACATTATTGATTATAGCAGCACTGTGATTCTACAGCACAAGATCAACTTTTTCAATATAATCCAAAGGTTTTCACAAAAGTTGTTCTGAATAAAACAAAAAAAAAATCTTTCTTTTAGGCACTCTGTTGAAGAATAGAGAAACACAAACTAAAACTGACTTCCAGCCACAGCTTTGGATGAACATTGCCTACAATGTCCTCATCAGTGAATTTTGACTTATGATGTCTATTCTCTCCTATGTTGTACTCCTCTGGATCTGATGTCATAAATCAGCACAGCAACAGCAGCCATGCCCACCAGAGCAGATAGAGCCAATCGGATCACAGCTTCAGTAACACCACAACCACAGATGGAGTCTGAGAGAAAAAAAGATCAATGATACAGATTTATGATTTATTTTAAAAATTCAAATATATTAAACTGACTCATCATTATATGTAAGTCATCAATAAAAATTATGAGAAGTTTTAGGCTACTTCAAGCACCGACTTTAAAAAAAAAAAAAAACCTGTTAAACACAAAATAGTCAAGTCAAGTCAAGTCAAATTTATTTATATAGCGCGTTTTACAATTTGTAATTGTTTCAAAGCAGCTTTACATATTAGGAGCACAGAAAAAAGAGAAATGGTTAAAAATAAGCTGTACAAGCAAGCGTGGTAATATGTAACATATACAAGATGGTGCTACATTAAGCCAATGTCGGCTGACTCCCAGGGGTGGAAAAAACCCCCTAGGAGAAAAACCCAGCGTGCTAGCACTGGGAAAAAAGTCCTAGGAGGGAAAAAACCCCTTGGAAGATATAAATAATATATGTAAATGGATATGGAGATCAAAATCTGAATTATACATTTTTATTATAGAGATTAAAAATAGATTATATATAAATATATGTAAGCGGATACGGAGATTTAAAAATCTGAAATTATAGATGCAGCCAGAACTGGATCTGTAGGCCCATTGTCTCCTGGGCTACGTTGTAGTCAGGTCCAGACACAGGTTCTCCATCTGATCTGGATACGGCCTGGATCCAGCACCCGGCAAACCTCAGGATAAGCAGAGAGACTGATATTAGCGTAGATGCCATTCTTATTCTGATGTACAGGTATATCTAGTGTTATAGGAAATGTTCTCGGTTCCGGCCGACCTAATTATTGCAGCGGTAACAATCCTTTAACGGATTTGAAAAATGTTAATGTATTGATAATGTGTTATGTGTATGCAAGAGCAAAGAGATGTGTTTTTAGTCTAGATTTAAACTGACAGAGTGTGTCTGCTTCCCGAACAATGCTAGGAAGATTGTTCCAGAGTTTAGGTGCTAAATAGGAAAAGGATCTGCCGCCTTCAGTTGATTTTGATATTCTGGGTATTATCAACTGGCCAGAATTCTGAGATCGCAATAGAACGTGAAAGGACTATAATGCACCAAGAGCTCGCTTAGATATTGGGGAGCTAAACCATTTAGAGCTTTATAAGTAAGTAGCAAGATTTTAAAAGTCTATACGATGTTTAATAGGGAGCCAATGTAATGTTGACTGAACTGGGCTAATATGGTCATACTTTATGGTTCTAGTAAGAACTCTAGCTGCCGCATTTTGGACCAACTGTAGTCTGTTTAAAAGCCGAGCAGAACAACCACCCAGTAGAGTGTTACAAGTAATCTAGTCTTGAGGTCATGAATGCATGAACCAACTGTTCCGCATTTGTCATTGAGAGCATATGTCGTAATTTAGATATATTTTTTAGATGGAAGAAGGCGGTTTTACAGATACTAGAAACATGACTTTCAAATGAAAGATTGGTATCAAAGAGCACACCCAGGTTCCTAACTGAGGACGAAGGATTTAATGGAGCACCCGTCAAGTGTTAGAGAGTATTCAAGGTTTTTTCGTGAGGAAGTTTTTGGTCCAAAGATTAGGATATCAGTTTTTTTCTGAATTTAATAATAAGAAATTTCTTGTCATCCAGTTTTTAATGTCAGCTATGCATTCTGTTAGTTTTGTGAATTTGTAGGTTTCGTCAGGGCGCGAGGAAATATAGAGCTCAGTATCGTCAGCGTAGCAGTGAAAACTAACACCATGCTTCCTAATTTATCTCTCCTAAGGGCAGCATGTACAGAGTGAAAAGCAACGGTCCTAGTACTGAGCCTTGTGGTACTCCATATTGAACTTGTGATCGATATGACATCTCTTCATTAACTACTACAGACTGATAACGGTCAGATAAGTAATGATTTGAACCATGCCAAAGCAATTCCACTAATGCCAATATAGTTTTCAAGTCTTTTTAAAAGAATGTTGTGATCGATAGTGTCAAAAGCAGCACTGAGATCTAATAACACTAATAGAGAAATACAGCCACGATCGGATGATAAGAGTAGATCGTTTGTAACTCTAACGAGAGCAGTCTCAGTACTATGGTATGGTCTAAATCCTGACTGGAAATCCTCACAGATTCCATTTCTTTCTAAAAAGGAGCACAGTTGTGTTGAAACTGCCTTTTCTAGTATCTTTGACAGAAAAGGTAGATTCGAGATTGGCCTGTAATTTACTAAATCTCTCGGATCTAGTTGAGGTTTTTTAATAAGAGGTTTAATAATAGCCTGCTTAAAAGTTTTTGGCACGTATCCTAGTGTTAAACGATGAATTAATTATATCAAGAAGTGGACCTACGACCTCTGGAAGCATTTCTTTCAGTAGTTTAGTCGGCATTGGGTCTAACATACATGTTGTTGATTTTGATGATTTGATAAGTTTAGATAATTCTTCCTCTCCTATAGCGGCGAATGATTCTAGTTTTACCTCAGGGACACTACAGTGCACTGTCTGAAGCGAAACTGTAGACGGTTGCATGTTTATAATTTTCTCTCTAATATTGTCAATCTTGCAAGTAAAGAAGTTCATAAAGTCATTACTGCTGTGCTCTTTGGAAACGTCAGCAGTTGAATCTCTGTTTCTAGTTAATTTAGCCACTGTGTCAAATAAAGTACCTAGGATTATGTTTGTTTTCTATTAAGAGATTTGAAAAATAAGTAGATCTAGCATTTCTTATAGCCGTTCTGTACTCAATCATTTTTTCTTTCCACGAAAGGCGAAAAACTTCTAGTTTTGTTTTCTTCCAACTACGTTCAGCTTTTCCTCACAGCTCGTTTTAGAGCCTGAGTGTGCTCATCATACCACGGCGTTGGATTAGTTTCCTTAATCTTCTTTAGACGTAAAGGAGCGACTGCATCTAATGTGCTGGAAAAGAGAGAGACAATAGTTTCTGTTGCAGCATCGAGTTCTTCTAAGTTGTCAGGTATACTAAGGCGATGAAACTGCTCGGGGAGATTATTTATAAAGCAATCTTTAGTGGTAGAAGTGATGGTTCTACCATATTTATGGCTGGGTGGTGGTTTTGTAGCCTTGGCTAACTGTATTATACACGAGACTAAATAATGATCTGATATATCATCGCTCTGCTGTAGAATTTCAACAGCATCAATATCAATTCCATGCGACAGTATTAGATCTAAGGTATGATTACGACAATGAGTGGGTCCTGACACGTGTTGTCTAACTCCAATAGAGTTTAAAATGTCTGCAAATGCCAATCCAAATGCGTCTTTATTATTATCTACATGGATATTAAAATTCACCAACAACAAGGACTTTATCCGCAGCCAGTACTAACTCTGATAGAAAATCAGCAAATTCTTTGATAAAGTCAGTATGGTGCCCTGGTGGCCTGTATACAGTAGCCAGCACAAATGTCAACTTACATAATGTTACATAAAGCACCATCACTTCAAAGGAAGTTATATTTGAAATTCTTTTGAATGATTCCTGAATATATTACTATAAATTACAGCAACACCTCCCCCTTTGCCTTTCTGTCGAGGATTGTGTCGATAGTCATAACCTTGAGGACTAGACTCATTTAAAATAATGCAATCGTCTGGTTTTAGCCAGGTTTCTGTCAAACACAGCAAGTCTAGTTTATTGTCTATGATAATTTCATTTACAATAAGTGCTTTTGAAGAAATAGATCTAATATTCAGTAAGCCCAAGCTTTATCATTTGTTTATCTGATTTATCTGTGATTTTCATTTTTTGAACATCAATTAAATTTTTACCCTTAAAAGGTTTCGGAAGTTTTTTGTATTTACTAGTTCGAGGTACAGACACAGTCTCCTATGTGATAATATCTAGGTGAAAGAGTTTCTATGTGCTGTGAATTATCTGAGTTCTGTGACGTGAGGCGGCTAGCAGACGGTCGGTTTAGCCAGTTTGTCTGCGTCCTGATCTGGGCCCTGGTTTGTCATGTTTCAGCTCTAAGACTATTTGCCAAATTTCTAGATAGAAGAGCAGCACCATCCCGGGAGGGATGAATACCATCTCTTTTCAACAGATCAGGTCTGCCCCAAAAGCTTTTCCAATTGTCTATGAAACCTATATTATTCTGCGGACACCACTTAGACAGCCAGCCATTGAGTGATGATAACCTGCTAACTATCTCATCACTCCGACGAACAGGAAGAAGGGCCAGAACAAATTACTTCTGCTGACATTGAATTTGCGAGTTCACACACCTCTTTAATGTTAATTTTAGTGATCTCCGACTGGCAAAGTCGAACATCATTTGTGCCAACGTGGATAATGATTTTCGAATATTTACGTTTAGCATTAGCCAGCACTTTTAAATTTGCTTTGATGTCAGGTGCTCTGGCCCCCGGCAAACATGTGACTATGGTGGCTGGTGTCTCTATTTTCACGTTCCGTGTAATAGAATCGCCAATAACTAGGGCACTTTCAACAGGATTCTCAGTGGGTGCGTCACTGAGTGGGGAGAACCTGTTTGATGTTCTAATCGGAACGGAAGAGTGGTGTTTGTTCTTGCCACTATGCCGCCTCACAGTCACCCAGTTAGCCTGCTGCGTGGCTTCTACAACCGGAACCGAATGTGCAGTGTTTACTAGGCTAGTCGCATCCAAAGCAGTATCTAAGGCCCTTTCATTCTCACTATCCTCAATTAAAGTTTGGATGCGTGTCTCTAATTCTGAGATTCTCTCTGTCAGCCTGACAATATCCCTGCATTTATCACATGTGTAAGTCTCACTGCTGACAGAAAGAGCTAAGCTGTACATGTTGCAGTTAATACACATGATAATCGTCGGACATGACTGACCGTGTTTTTGTACGCCGTCCGAAAAGCTGCATCGCACACGGGACTCGCTAGCTGGATGTCTCGGTCGCTTGCCGGTGCCTGGGGCAAGGGTGATGTGCGGGACGCTGTACCTCGCGGTGGATCGATGAATGCCGGCAGCAAAGTCTCCACAGCTTCCCGATCTGGCGAGGACAGATCAGAATAACATACATCGGATAAATCCGCCATTAGATCGACAAGGAAGGTTAGTTTAGAGGAAAAAAATAGACGGTAGCTAGCAGGCTAGCGGGCTATGGCTGACACTAGGTGATTACGCTGGTAGATTACTAGTAATAAATCGTTCCGTTTAGTAATACTATGCAATAGGTTAAGTAATCTAGTGAAAAATAAGAAAGTTATATTATGTGAATAGGAATAAAGAGAAAGATTTAGGATAAACTCCACGAAGCTTCGAGCGTAGGTCAGACAGCAGGCAGGCAAAACACTGAGCAGAGAGGCAGACAGGAGCAATCGCAAAATACTATTCTTCTCATTTGTTTCATAGGTCACAAGAGAAAAAAATGGAAAAAATTAAGTTATATACCGTTATTAGCATATTATATTGAAATTTGTCTCTTGCCGACTCTGAGAAAATATGCTCCATTCAGATGCCTACAGCTCTGTCACTTTTTACTTTCACTTTCTGTAGTGAATACTGACAAAGGTTAAGACTTTTTCACCAGCATAACTCATAACTCTTGCGCAAACATTGTACTGTACATCTTTCCATTTTGAACCAAGAAGGCAAACCAATGGATTTGCGCTATGCCAGTGAGTCTAACTCTTAACTGTTGGTGAGATGTCTGGACTGCAACTATGTAAACAAGCTCTAATATCAGTGCTAACATACCTGCACATGTGTGACAGAGTTCAGTGTTGTTGAGATGTTCAGTCCTGTTGCTGATAGGATTGTTCAGCACACAGCTGTAGGAATCATCCAGACAGTCCAGATGTAAAGAGATGTTGCTGCTGAGATCAGACACGCTGATGCTGGACAATAAACTGCTTCCTTTGTACCAGGAGAGAGTCGCATGACTCGCATTCACAGCTGAACATACCAGTGAACATGATGATGATGATGATGATGAATTCATTAAGTGACTTTGAAGTAAAAGGTCACTCGTGATGATAGGAACAGGCAGAGAAGCTGAAAATTATTGGAGAATAATTAAAAATCAGTTAAATAAGTTGTGATATTTGTCAGACATTTGTAATGATCTTATTTAAAATTAAGTTTATGACAAAAGTAGGGTTGTTCCGATTCCGATACTAGTATCGGAAATACCACCGATACCAGAAAAAATTCTAGCATCGGTATCGGCGAGTAATTAAACTCATGTACCGATCCGATACCATTTTCTTAAACAATATCTAGTTGTGCCTGCTATCTTTGCTTAACGCAGCAAATCGGAAATCAATTCTTCTCAGAATGCAAACACAGGAACCCAGCCAACACAGCATGGTGGGGCCCAGATGGGTGTCACCAGGGCTGTCTAACTTGGCTGCTTTTGCTGTTTGCTATAGCAAGAAACAATGTGGTCAGCTGTTAGATGATAAAAATATAATCATCATTTAGTGGCTTAATTCACTGATCTAATGACTGAGCTTTTTATGAGCAAACGTGTTTAACTTTGTGATGGATCTTTTCTAGAATTACGACAATAGAAACGTTTTAATCAGAAAATTTGAAAAGCACATTGTTCACTAAACACTTCAAACCTCCTGCAAGATTCACTTACACACAGACATCAAGAATCAGCATATGAATCTCAACAATGGTGACATGCTTCATGCTGCAATGCATTCTTGGAGCCATGGATGAGTTTTGTTTGAGGCACCCAGAATGCATTGCGGCATGAAGCATGTCACCATTGTTGAGATTCATACGCTGATTCTTGGTGTTTGTGTGTGAATAAATCTTACAGGTGTTTTAAAGCATTTAATGTACATTGTATTTATCAACTTTATTATTTTGATCTGATTTGTGTAACTTTTTTTTGGTTATTCTGGAAAAGATCCAGCACAAAATTAATAACGTTTTTTTTTTTCATTGAAAGCACGGTCATTAGATCAGTGAATAAAGCAATCTGGGTCCCACCATGCTGTGTTGGCTGGGAAGTTGTGCTGTGTTGCCATAAGCAACCACTGTTTAGAGCAGCGAAGAAGTGAAAAACAGGGTTATTTATTAGAAATAAAACTAAATAACATGTTAAACGAATTAATTTAAAGTGAATCTGAAGCATACCTTTCTCATTCGGCACTGTTTCCATTTTCGAGATGAATACTAAACTATTAGACTATTTATTATGTAAGCTTTGTACTTCACTCGCATTATCGACATCATTCTTCACATAACAGCACAGTCAGGCGGTGGTCACAGGACGGCAGATTGTATTACAGAATTGAATTGAGCAGTGTAAAGTTTTATATGTTTGGTTGATTGTATTTTATTTTAATATTTAACAGCTGAGCTGCGATATCAAGTAAGCCAGGGGTTCTCAACCTTTTGCAAGCTGGGCCCCCCCAAAGCTGGTTCATTGCATTTGGGGCCCCAGTGCGTGCGAGCATTTCACAAAAACTAAAGGAAAGCTTTAACTGTAGTCTATATTCTGACTAGTTTATTCGTTTATATATATATACAGGGTACGATTTGTGAAAAAAACCAGAGGGGAGGATGTTTTGAATTTTTTTTTTTTTTTAATTTGTTAAAAACCACAGTGCTATATACTATTTTTTGGCAGCTGTTACAGAAACATTTTTTTTTTTAAATTTTCTGATTTAACCTTGAGATTTGAAGTATTACATATTTGCACCACTAAAATGACATTAATAATTCTTAATTTCTGATAGAAATGCAAAATCAATCGGTAGTTATTAATAGAATAACGAGACACAAAACTTTACATTCAATCGCGTTTGGCCCCATTTATTTTTGCATACACGTTTTTAGATTTTATTATATAGAATTGAAGCTGGGCCGTACGCAGGGTTTCATAATTCCCAAGGTCAGAAAATGTAGTTTGCTAGGGGGGTTCGGGGCATGCTCCCCGAGAAAATTTAGATTTCCCTGGTGTACATATGTGCATTTTAAGACGTTTCAAGGCCAACAAATTGGATAACAATACCCACACAGCAAAAGGACTCCGTGGCGGATCCACCGCGGAGGTATCGCGCAGAGGTGGAAAGTCCAGGGCTCAGAAAGTGAAAGTCCAGGGCTCAGAAAGTAAAAGTCCTGCCATATTTTTTTCCACCCACTGAAGCAGTGTTAAAGTTAATGAGGTAAATAAGTGATTAATTGAGTGATGATTGAGCATTATTGAAGACACCTGATGATAACAAGCAGAATCACCAAAGGAGAAAAATCAAAATTTTTAAGCCACCATCGTGGAGATGAGGGTTTGCTTTAGTTGGGCTCTTGACCCTTCACTCTTTAATATTAAATTTTGTTTGGGCTGCTGTAATTGAGTTATAACAGCCAGACAAGCAAAGAGAAAAGATGGTCAGGTAAAGTTGGTTATGTTTTCACATAATCATTATTTGTTCTGAATCACTGAACTCATTTAGCACCCAATCTCTGAGTTAGATTCACATTATTGATTACAGCAGCACTGTGATTCTACAGCGGAAGATCCAGTTTTCTTCAAAATAATTCAAAGGTTTCATCAAAAGTTTTTCTTAGAAAAAAAGGCTCTTATTTAGACACACAGATATCAAGAATCAGCCTGTGAATCTCAACAGTGGTGAGAATAATAAACCATGTTGCAGTGCATTCTGGGTGCCACCAATCAAAATTCATCCATGGCTCCCATCATGCATTGCTGCATGAATAAATTATGAGCTGAATTGTTTTAGTAATTTCCTTTATTCTCATATTTTATTTTGTTCTGTTTATGCGACTTTTTAGTAGCTTGTTTTCTAATGTTCAGAGTTGATCTGTTGATCAGAATGTTGCTTGTCACCGTCATTGAGATTCACAGGGTGATTCTTGATGTCTGTGTGTGCCTAGAAGACAGACTTTTCTTTTTTTTTGTCAGAACAACTTTTTAAAAAATTATTTTATTGATAAAGCTGATCTTGTGCTGTAGAATCTCAGTGCTGCTGTAATCAATAATGTAAATCTAACTCAGAGATTGGGCTCTAGATGAGTTAAGTGAATCAGATTAAATAATGATTATGTGTTAACATAACCAACGTTACCTGACCATCTTTTCTCTTTGCTTGTCTGGCTGTTATAATTCAGTTACAGCAGCCCAAACAAGTTCTAATATTAAAAAAATCAAGAGTCAAGAGCCCAACTAAAACAAACCCTCATCGTGGAGATGAGGGTTTGTTTTAGTTGGGCTCTTGACCCTTGATCGTGGAGATGGTATCTTAAAAATTGTGATTTTCTCCTTTGGTGATTCTGCTTGTTATCATCAGGTGTCTTCAATAATGCTCAATCATCACTCAATTAATCACTTATTTACCTCATTAACTTTAACAGCGCTTCAGCGGGTGGAAAAAAAAATATGGCAGGACTTTTACTTTCTGAGCCCTGGACTTTCCACCTCTGCCGCGAACGGACCCGTATCGGAGTCCACTTGCTCGCAGTGACGGATCCGTAACGAAGGCGGATCACGGACCCGCCTTGGCTCCGCGCTGCATCCGCTCCGCATCCGCGATTAAAACCTTACCTCCGCGGCGGGTCCGTTTGGGACCCGCAAATTGATACAACCGTTACAGTAAAGGCGCGTGCGCGTCCGCGGATCCGACATGGGTCCACTCAGGATCCGCTGATTGACAGTAGAATTTATGGCGCCGCCCGGATGCGGGCCTGATCCTCTGGACGGCGCCAAAACGGATGTGACAGTCACGCGGATTTGGCGACTTGAATGCGGATCCGCCTAGGAGTCCCTTGCTGTGTGGGTACACTCTCAGAAATAAAAGTACAAAATTGTACCTTTAGGGGTACAATGGTACTAAGGTACAAATTTGTACCCTTGTGATTGTACCTTAAGAGACCAGTTTTGTACCTTTGGTGACAATTTTGTACTCTCTCAGAAAATAAAGTACATAATTGTACCTTCAGGGGTACAATAGCTTGTCACTGGGGCTGTACCCTTAAAGGTACAAATTTGTACCCTTGTGATTTGTACCTTAAGAGACCAGTTTTGTACCTTAAGAGACCAGTTTTGTACCTTTGGTGACAATTTTGTACCTTTATTTAACAGTACAAAAATTGACCCTTCAAAAAGGGTACAAAATTGGCTTTGACAGCGTACAATCATTGACTATAATGAGATATATATATATTTTACACACACACACACACATACACTGAATTAAAACCAGAATTTATTAAATCCTTTTCATTTTCACATTTTACAACATTTCATTTTAAACACATTTTTAAACATTCCATATGAGTCCATCTTACCGAGTGTTAAAAAGTAACACTGAAGCAGTGTTAAAGTTAATGAGATAATTGATTGATGATTAACAATTAGTGGAGACACCTGATGTTAATAAGCAGAATCATTGAAGGAAAGAGAGAAAAAAACGTCTTAATTGATGTTTTATGGAATGTTTCATTTCAAGTCACCATGAAAGAGGTCAGCGTTTGCTTTAGTTGGGCTCTTGACTCTTTACCTTTTGTTATTAGTTTTTCTCTGATTGCTCCAACTTTGTGTTTGTAAAACACATTTGTAATAGTCAGAGAAAATAGGATCTAGTCACAATATAATTTGATGATATAATCATCATGTGATGGCATGATGTCATTTATAGTCTAAATATCTGACTGTGTGTTTGTGTAGTTTTAGTATTAATGATTGTAATCCTGTGATTTTACAGCTTGAGATCTGACAATAGTATGATTTCTTTTTCTTTTAAGAATAATACATTATGAACTGAAGCTTCAGAGTTTAAACACACACAGACATCAAGAATCAGCATATGATTCTCAAGAACGGTGACGATAAATAAATACAAAATACTGACAAACAGATCAACTCTGAACATCACAAAACAAGCTACTGTCACAACAAAACAACAGAAAAATAAAGCAAACATGAACAATCTACGAAAATTACAGGACAATTCAGCTGCATAATTTATTCATGCAGCAATGCATGATGGGAGCCATGGATGAGTTTTGATTGGTGGCTCCCATCATGCACTGCAACATGAAGCACTTTGTTTGATTGTCACCATTGTTGAGGGTCATATGCTGATTCTTGATGTCTGTGTGTGTTTCAAAAAAACCTCTTCAGATTATAAAAGCTCTGCTGGATCTCAAGCAGTAACAGATTTACTATAAAGAAATAATATAACATCTATATCACCAGTTAATACTGGAAGTCACCAATGAATCTGGCCATTTCACAATGAGAAAACACAACCATTATGACTGTTCTCCCCAAAGCCTTGTAAACCTAAATTGATAACCTTTGGATTACATCACTTTTGGGGAACACAGCTCAGATCATAGTTTCTCTGACCATAACAAATGTGCTTTACAAACACAAAGTTGGAGCAGCCAAAGATAAATTAATGTTAATAAATAGAGTCAAGAGCCCAACTAAAGGAAATGCTTTTCACCATCATGGTGACTTCAAACTAAACTTTCATTAAAACATTAACATCTAAACATCTGTTCATTCTCAGTAAGAACTTTTGTTGATGTATGACAGAAATCAAATCAAACTGGTTAATAATAAGTGTAATAATGTTTAATGGCTGGAAGTCAGTTGTAGATGTTGTGTCTCTCTCTTTTTCTCTTGTTGTTTCTTCAGTGATTCTGCTTATTATCATCAGGTGTCTCCACTAATTGTCAATCATCACTCAATCATCAATCAATTATCTCATTAACTTTAACACCGCTTCAGTGTTACTTTTTAACAACAGGCAAGATGGAGTCATATGTACACTTTGGGTGTTCATTTAACGCTGGGGATTTTGCTGTGCATGATGGGAACCACCAATCAAAACTCATCCATGGCTCCCATCATGCATTGCTGCATGAATAAATTATGCAGCTGAATTGTCCTGTAATTTTCATAGATTGTTCATGTTTGCTTTTATTTTTCTGTTGTTTTGTTGTGACAGTAGCTTGTTTGTGATGTTCAGAGTTGATCTGTTTGTCAGTATTTTGTATTTATTTATCGTCACCGTTCTTGAGAATCAGATGCTGATTCTTGATGTCTGTGTGTGTTTAAACAATGAAGTTCTGGTGCATAATGTATTATTCTTAAAAAAAAAAAAAGTCATACTGATTTTGGGGATTTTGCTGTGCATTATTCCTTCAAAAATACAAACGTGTACATACATGTTCCTCACATATTATGGTAGCCTAGTTTGTGCTGAATACAGTGTAATGACACTTTTGTCATTAATATGTTTATGAACAACTGAAAAAAGCACAAATGTCAGAGCATGTCAAAACTTCTCCAGGCCCCAAATCAGCCTCAGACTCCAGAGGGTTAATGATTACTGCATCAGCAACTAATAGATTAAGAAATATATGAATTGTTATTAATTAAATGTGTCATAATGTATTTATTCCTTGTATTAAATACCATATTTTAGTAACTAAAATTGTAAATGAATGTGTTAATTACCACAATGGGTTGAAGCCATGTACTTCAACTTCCAGTTGTCTGCATGAATTAATTATCTAATGAATTGAAAATGTATCATTATGTCATGACTTTACTTGTTGAGGCACATGACTATTAACTAATTGTTAAGTAATATGTCATTAATGGGTTTTGAAAGTTGCACATGCAGTAAATGTAATGTCAGAGAATGTGTTTAAAAGATGGGTAAGTTGGGCTGCACACAAATATCAGCACACCAGAATCTGAACTATTGACCACTGTTACACTGTGTTTAAACTGGATGTGACCATTATCGAGTCATGTGACAGAATATTGCAAGTCCATTTGTCCTTCATAACAGAAGTAGCATTTTGTTGTGTCATGTAGCGTTGCCCCGCATCTAGTGTAGCATCACTATCACTGATTATAATGGGTTCTATTCTCTTTGTCCGGTCTTGACACAGTGTTACGACACACGCCCTGGCTGCATGTTCTCAGTGTTCTGCTTTTGAATCCTTGACCTCAAGCTTAACCTAACATATTCCTGTGCCATGAACAACAAGGTTCTGGATGCAGCAGTTCATCTGGTACAGTGGAATCACGGTTGTAGATGGTTGGAAATTGAAATCCATGGCTTAGTGTAGATGTCAAACCATAATGACATATTACTTAACAATTAGTTAAAAGTCATGTGCCTCAACAAGTAAAGTCATAACATAATGATACATTTGCAAATCATTAGTTAATGATTAATTAAAGCAGACAATTTGAAGTTGAAAATGGCTTCAACCCATTGTGGTAATTAACACATGAACTTATGGTATTAGTTACTAAAATATGTTATTAAGGTTCTGTCAGGACCACTATCGTCAAATATGATAGATAATGCATAGAGTTTGTATTGGCGGTATGGTTCTGTTCTGGGCAAGAACTCCCTGCGCATCCAGGCAGCCTAGCATGGATAAGAGCAGGGAGAGCAGCAATAAACCCCTAGGGTAAACAGAACAGGACCAACATGCAGATATCATTAAATGTCATGATTTAACGTACACATATTTCAAGAATTAGTCTGATTCAGGGGAAATAATAAGGCCAATCCTGACTGAAGAGAGGAGGAGCGGGGGATGGAGGAGGGTAATTTGCTCCTGAGAAATGCAATAGCTGCTGATAATACTGAGGAGCTTATATATAGATGCCGTAATAGGCATCGTATTCCTATAGGTAAACATAAGTCACCTGGGAGTCAGCTGGTGCAAGCATGACTGACGTGACCTGCCAGAGCTGAAGCTAACGCTAGATAATTAATACATTATGACACATTTAATTAATAACAATTCATATATTACTTAATCTATAAACATATAGACTCTATATTAGTTGCTGATGCAGTAATAATTAATTAAGGGTTTAGTTCTTCATGAGTCATACATTGACACATGATTATCTGTGCATTAGTTAAGCATGAATTAATGCATATTAGTGCACCTGTATTGTGAAGTGTTACTAACTAATCTAAGGTTTGGGAGTATGAGCTAATTTACAATTATTAATATGCGTCTATTTAGTATATGCGTCTATTTTACAGCTTTTACTGATTTTACAGATTTTTACAGCATTTTATAGATTTTACAGCTGAAGGGGAGTCTAACAAAACTACAGGAACCATTTTGGTTTTAAACTTGAATGCCATTTCTTAATGTAAATCATTTACCCTGGCACAATACTATTTCTATGTTCCCCCTCTGGAGACAATTTCCATGCTATTAAATTCATCTGCTTCAGCAAGATCTGTGCCTTGCAAATGACATTTTTTACATTCCCAAAACATTCGGAGATGGTCATAACCTCCACAGAACATTCAGGATGTTCTCTGTATGCTCAGAGACCCATAATTTATTTGAAACAAGCATGCTTTGAAACATAGAGCAGCCAAAAAAAACTCTAACATTAAAATGTCAAGAATCAAGAGCTCATCTAAAGAAAACACTCAACTTCATAACGGTGACTTCAAACTTGATTATTTTCAATAAAACATCAACATCTAAACTTATGTTAATTCTGATTAAGTAGTTTTGTGTGAAATAAATAAAGTCATGCTGGTTTGAAATAAGTGTGGATGGTGAGATCTAGAGCAGTGCTTCTCAAACCTATCCTGGAGGACATTTTGTCCATCTCTCTATATCTGACACATCCAGTCACTAATGAGCTCATGAGTTGAATCAGGTGTGATAGATATCAATTAGATATTCGATATTAAAGGAATATAAATTAGGATGTTTTACTTTAATTTTACAGTTTTGTTCTGTACCCGCTTTTGCCAGTCTTTGATCATTTTTTAAAAATGATCTTTTTTTTTTTTTTTTTTTTTTTAAATCTTTTTAATGCCAGGGCATTTCACCCTTTTTTAAAGTTTTTTTTTTTTTTTTTTTTTTTTTTACAGTGTACACTGTCTCAGTAAACAAGATCTTGCAAAGAAAATGAACCGAATAAGAACCAAATCCTTTGTACAACTTCCCAGAAATTATGGTATTTATGTCTGTAAGACAAGTCCTATAGGAAACTTATAGGAATGGTTTCAAAATATGATAGAAATTCTAATTAGAATCCCGTACAGTTTTCATTCTGGAATCCTTTAGGATTTTTTGAAAAGGGCATGGTGCCAAAGACGTCACCTGGTAACGTTCCCAGAGACGGTCACAATGTGGAGTTCTTTTAAGGATTGGGGAACGTTATTTGGTGGACCTTCAGGGAACATTCAGGATGTTCTGAGAATGTTTAGGGGACTATTACTATAGGACGTTCTGTTAACTTACCAAATGTCCTCTTTGTAACGTTCTTATGTGACCATGAAATAACCAAAATGGAACGTCCCCCTAAAGTCATATAAGGAACCTTGAACTGCAGCACTTTCAGTATTTTCTGTAAATATTCAGAATTTTCGTCACTTTTAGAGATCTTTTAGGGAACGTTGTGTAAGGTCATGAAAAGGTCGCCTTCTACGTGGTTAAATAATGGAAGAGCATCTACTCGTGTTAGTCCTGTCCTGTCGTTCCTTTCATTTAAAATCATTATCTTACACTAATAATTCATTATTTAAAACTGATCATTATTGTGGAGGAGAAACATTTATCGTGAGTGTTTGAGTGTGTCAAGTTTGACTTCACAAAGTTTCCTTGTTGAACCCACCCCTTTCTGAACAGACATAAAAGGAACGGAAACATTGTGATTTCATTCTGTTCCCGACACACGATGGATCTGCGAGTCTCTGTCGTTCTTCTTTTCTTTTTTCTCACTGGAGGTACAAAAAGTACAGCAAGTATTGAATGTATTATTTGGTACACAGAGATCACTGAATGTCTCTCTCTGTCTTTAAGGATATTCTCTCCAGTGTTACACGTGTGTGACTGATTCATGGGGTAACTGTAAAGCAACAGTGGAGACATGTCCAGATGATTGTTTTGCATGTTCAACATGTACAGCGAGTCTATCAAATGGTAAGTCCAGTGTGATGTGGAAATTTACATCTGTAGTTTACTGAAAGTGATAATATGAAGTAGAAATATATGTATGTTAATCTCATCACATAATTGCAATTGTTTGTGTATTGCAAGAGGAACATGATTTCTGGAATTGATTCTTTAGCCTATTTAGAAAGTTTGTCCTTTTTGCAGGTTACAAAAACATGAACTTCACAATTAAAGGGTGTGCAAGTCAATGTCAAAGTGCAAAAGTACGGACACCACGTGGTCCATCAATGGATGTCAGCTGCTGTATGAGTGACCGTTGCAATGCAGCCTTTGTATCCAGAGCAGCAGGTATTGACCTTTATTTGGCTCCCCCAACACTGCATGTTTTTTTTTTTTTTTTTTTTGAAAACAGATTTAATTGATCAGCAATGAACATGTATTTTTTAATGATTACTGTTAGTAGTAGTAGTAGAATTATTATCCTGCAAACATGCCCCTGGGGTTCATGCTGGTTTTTGCAGGCACAGTGGGCGAGGGCCAGCCCACACCAAACCTAAACAGGCCCAGTGCGGGCTTGCCCAGGCGAGGCCCACAGCTTTAGGCTCACTGCGGTCTCTCTGTGAGCAGCACATACTGGACTGCCTACATTAAGCCCATGATGGGCAGCCCGTTTGGGCCCAGAGCAACTTTTGTACCTTTGGGCCCATGCAGGTTTTGTGTAGGCAGCCCACTTTCATTTCCCACGCTCCGTTTGGCTGCTCTTCAAAATTTAATGTGAAATTCAATATTATAACTCTGCACAGAAGGAATAAAAATTAAGGACGAATTACAGTAATTCACATTTTATACAGAAAAATTACTGTATTTTTATACAGTATTTTTCTGTTTTCTTAAATTACTTTCAAATGTATGTAAAATTACAAAAATAATCAGTTAATTAATACAATAACAAAACAGTTAGATGATAAACGGTCAAATGAAAACAAAAAACAAAATGAAAGTAAAATCTCCTTATTTAAATAAGCTAAAAACACTGTCACATGACCAGCATTAAACATTAACAGTTTGACTGTTTCTTTCATACAAAACTTTTAGCTGTTGTTGATGTTTCATTGAAAATAATTAAGTTTGAAGTCACCGTTATGGAGATGAGTGTTCACTTTAGTTAGGCTTTATTCTTGACTTTTAGCATCAGCTTTTCTTTGGCTGCTGTAACTGTTTCTAAAGCGCATTTAAAAATTGTACGTTGATTTCTTATTGATTATTTAGTGGCCTGATTCACTGATCTCTGAGTATGTTACCTGTTAGTTTTACAGCAGCCTTATGATATGAAATTATCAGATCAAATTGAATAGTTTTTTATTCATTATATAGAAAGTGTTTTGAGCTTTGTTTTTTCGACTCACTCAGACATAAAGAATAGTGACAATAAACAAAAATCTTTTTTTGTGACTTTAGTAGCTTGTTTTGTGATGTTCAGAGTTGATCTGTTTAGCTGAATAACTCCTGCTTAATGAGAAAAACAGTCAAAACATTAAAGAAAGCCAACAGTTCACGCAGTGTTACTCTAAGGCTACTATTAAAAATGATTAAACTGATCAGGCTTTCACATGATGATTGAATCATCAATAAGTAATCATCACAATTTAATCAGTTGTTTTTTCTCACAACCTTTCCCATAATAAACTTGCTTCAGAAACACACAGTCACAACAGCCAGTGAAAAATGAAAGCTAAAAAGTCAAGGATAAGCAAATGCTCTCCTCCATAACGGTGACTTCAAACTTATTACGTTCAATAAAACAAAAACATCTAAACCTCAGTTAATAATAGCTTTGAATGAAAGAAATAAAGTCAGAGTGGTTTGTAATAAGTGAAGATGCAGAGATCTAGAGAGATCTGTTAGAGTTTAATGTGAGGTTATCATTGTGCTGGAGAGTAGCTCCTGTGCTTCAGTCAGTGATGATCCAGAAACACTGATGATCTGCTGCATGTTGCTTCATTTAAAGACAGTAACTGTGTAGCTGCTGATGCAGTGATAGTTATATTAGCTCATGTGTGATTTACTCTTGTTAGCTGATTGTTAACTAAAAGAGATTTATAGAGAATGATTTAGGATATTTTACATTTTTTCGTTTGGCAGATGCTTCTGCTAGTCAATTGACCATTTCTTTTTATTGATCTTTACCCATTATTTTCATGAAGGGTAAACGTTTGTCTCTCTGCGCTGCCAGATTTATTGTTGTAGATTAATAGTGAGGGCTGTCTGCTGGGGGCCTGTAAAAAAGGGCCAGTTACTCTTGTTTGCAGGGTAATTAATACTCATTTCTTTATCATCTTGATTAGATGGAGATGGAGTGTTTAAGGGAAGCTTCCTCCTGCTCTTCTCTCCTCTGCTCTTCTACTTCCTGTTTCAGTGAGTCCAGATTCAAGACTTCAGATTCTACAGTGAAGACCAGCACAAAAACACATTCTTTCATACACAGAAAATGAGATACTTTGAGAAAGTATAAGATTACACAAGAGTGTGTAAACACACTTATGCATAAATCATGAAAATGTGATTGTGGTTGTTCATCTAGTAGGTTAACCAATCAAATGTCTGAAATTCTTAGAAGCAATATGTTTTAATTTTGTTTTCAAGGTCTTTTATTTTTCTTTCTATTTGTTTCTTGTTTCCTGAGTTTGTATAATAACTAATGATTTTTACAGTGGAAATTAATAACTTTTTTCTAGAGCTGCTGTACAGCCAAAACAATCTCTGTTCCAGTAATTTCCTAGTATCACTGTAAAGCTGCTTTGAAACAATCTGTATTGTAAAAAGCACTTTATAAATGAAGGTGATTAAACTTATTTTGTTCACCCTGGTTGCCATGGTTATTCATTATTTTATTGATAAGGACACACCTGTTTAGTACTGAGTTCATTATCTTGTGTATTTACAGTTTTCTACATTCGCTAGGACACATTTCTCAATACTTAGGTCACTCTTCACACAGTTCTCTTAACCTACTTTCATCTTGGCACAGCAGTTAATTCGCATTCAAAATGCCCTAAATCTATCAAAACACTTCATTCACGTCTCAAATCAACTCATTCTTCCAGAACACTAGCAAAAGTTTTCAATCATCAAACACAGTTTGTCAAAAAACAAAAACAAAACAAAAACACAAACATCAGTTAGCATTATACACTGTTTTCTTTTGTAAAATTTCTTCACAAAACAAGAATAATCCTCTCTTATAATTCACTGCAGTTTATGTTACATGATCCATGTTTATATTACAGAACAAAATTATTCCCAAATTTCCCTTTGAATGGATGGTAATGAAACTGAAAGACGTGTTCAGTTTCATCAAATTGTTTTATTTTTTAGATTCAGAATACATTTCATCATCACAAATCAGCAAATTTCTGTCTTATTTAGTTTTGTATTATGTTATTGTTTTGAACTTAAATTTAATATTTAGGAGGATACATGTTGATTAATAGCTTGATTATAAATCATTCAAAAGATATATATCAAAGCAGCAGTGGATTCCTGAACCCCACCCCTTAACTTTGATATAATTATTCATGTTTATTTCTGTTCAACTTTATTTCTCAATGTTTATAAATTCGTCCACAATTCAATGCGACACATGCAGGCCAGAAGTCATTGAAAAGTGAGAACAAGTAAGAAAAAAAAATGGTTCAGGTCCAAAATTAATTTAAGGCCCGATCACACCAAGAATGCGATAACTGTAAAGATAACGATAAAGATATAGTTTTAAAAATCACTCTAAATATAAAAGAACAGCACTGTCCACACCACAGCGATAACGATATAGAGAAACGATATTGTTGGGATCATTTTCAGAATGTTTTTTTTTTTTTTTTTCCAGCTGTTGAATGATAAAACACTGACAGCCAATCAGAATCCATTCTAATTTAACGGCTCGCGCATTTAAAATGGCAGCGGAGAAGTTAATTGCTGAGTATATCAAGTATACTTAAGTGTAATTTAAAAAAGACTGAAAGTATTCTTTCTTATTTTTAATTTAAAAGAAGTATAGCACACTTGAATAAACTGTTTTTGCAAGGGAGTCCATCACATGCAATGACAAATGTTGACTGACGTCACAGGTTCATAATGAGAATCCCTGATTTTAAGCTTTGTTTAAAGTTTTGTTTTGTTTACATTCTGACACAACCATCACCAAAACTCTGTGTACCTACAGGTCAGTTTGCACATTTACATTTTCTTTTCAAAACTGTTATAGTTTTTTTAATTGCTTACACACTAAAAGTGGTACTTGAGGCGACTCTGTGAATCCATTCACTCATTTATCTGATCTTCAGAACAGTTCTGCTAAACTGCAATACCTAATTTGTTCACTTAGAAACCAAAAAATGCAGACCATCAAAATAAAGTGTTATTTAATGTTTGTGCTCCCTCTACAGGTGAAGGAGGGTAAAGGTGATAAATATGTAAAAGCAACTGAAAGCCAGAAGAGGGCGCTGCGAGAATACAGTCTTTGCAGCATGGACTTTTTCTCCTTGGGTTCAACACCCATATTTTTAACTAAAACAAACCAATTTAATTTGATCAACAGGTCTGGGATTGACTCCTTCTTTATAATTCCCCATCTTTTAAGAAATCCACAGGTTTCTCAATCAAATCAAGTCAATATATTGCTGCTTCTTGCTTGTGATTAGAACTTTTTACTCTGAAGTGTGTTTTTCTGATCTGTGTTGATTGCTTTTATACAAAGACTAAATCATAAAGAAAATCATTTATACTTTAATATTTTATATCAATATTTTTAAATACAAAATATAATAATATTTTTACATGATTAAAAAAATGTTAAAGCAACTTGAACTTGAATCATTTTTTCCCTCTATTTTTGTATATCTTGATATATCATTTCCATTTTGTCCCCTTATATCGCACTGTTCTTTGTTGTTATACCCATTTCATTTTGGGTATGTCATTTTCAACTTGTGGGGTGCTGTAAGAAGATGATGTTAGTCTTGTTAAAGGATGATGATGAATTTAAATAATTCTTGTTTAATTCAATGTGTCTGATCTCAAGTTTTGAGTTTTCAGGGAATGGAATATTTGTGGGAAATCACATCCAACATATTTAAATGACCTTTCATGATTGCACAGAAATTAAGCAGATTGCATTTGAACAGGATATTTCATATCCCACATCGATCAATAAGAGGACATCGAACCAACAGGGGCCGATCCATACATCGCAACGGATCCAGCGTTGCCGCAGAGGCAAGAGAAGTTTGAGGCGGAAGGAGATTCAGCACCGGACAGACCACAGATGACTCACAATTTAGTCTTTAATTTATCTGATCATTCATTAACTGCCTTGTAAATGTCTGTCCTAAATAAGGGTTTGTCTTGTGTTCTTTCACTTCAGATCCTTTTCAGACTGTTCAAACCTCTTAATTTTTCTGGTCTACTAAATTGAAACATTTTTTCTATAAAGATGACCATCATGCATCAGTACTGATAACAGACCAGTTTCAAACCCAAAAGTCACTCTTGTCTCAAACTATGAGTATCACTATTTCTGAAATTGGTATGGGATGCAGAATCACTTTTTCAGACTCTTGACTTTAAAATAAGACATAACATCAGTAAGTTGGAAAATGAGGCCCTTCACAATTTGAGCAAAAGCAGATGTTGTCATCAAGCCACACAGTAAAATCCCCAGAGTTAAATCAACTCTGCTCAGATAACATTTGGTCCCTCTCTGAATAGTGTTAAAATAACACTGAAGCAGAGTTAAAGTTAATGAGATAATTAAGCTATTAATTCAGGGATGATTGAACATTAATGATGAACACCTGCTGTTAACAAGCAGAATCACTGAAGAAAAGAGAAACACAAGAACTACAAGTGACTTCAGCCAAAACCATTGAATTGAAATCAACTGAAGGTAAAAGACATTAAATCTCTCAAGATCTGATTTACTTATTACTAACCATATTGACTTTATTTCTGTCACATGTCTAAATAATTTCTTATTGAGAATTAACATAGGTTTAGATGTTGGTGTTTTAATGGTCAATAAATTATGCCACCATCGTGGTGGTCAGGGTTTGTTTTAGTTGGGGTCTTGACCTTTTTATGTTTTTTAAAATAATTTGTGTTTGAGCAATTGCAATAGTGTTTCACAGCAAACACTTGTGCATTGCCAAATCAAAAGACTAAAGGAGCAGATCCACATAAATTTGCAGCTTGAAAGCCATTTCAAATAAGCATCACAAAGAGGTCTTGTTCTCTTTGGTTTCTTGACTGAGATTCAGCTATCAAAAAATTGCAACAAAAAAATTCCATTAAACAAATGCCACCGTAATACTTCAGTGCTAAAAAATGAGCAGCTATTACAGCTCAGGCTTATACAAGAAAATATAGCATACAATCCTCAACAGTGGTGACAATAATTATTCATACTGCAGTGCATGATGGGAGTTTTGTCCTATGGTGATACCCAGCATGCATTGTAGCATGAAGCATCTTATTCTTATCACCATTGTTGAGATTCATATGCTGATTCTTGATGTCTGTGTGTGTCTAAGTGATGCAGTTGTTCAAATTTTTATGCACTGCATGGTTTTAAAATTAAACAATATGTTTGCTGCAGCACTTTCTTCTCATGCTGTAGTTTCACATGGTTGCTAATACAAAACCAAAGTGTACAAATGACTAAATATATGATCAGTTGCTTTGGATACAATCAGGCCATCTCACAATGACTATATTAACATATAAGCACTGACTTCACAACAACATATGCATTGTTGCAGAGAAAAATCTAACATAGAAAGGATCTGCTCCTTTAGTCTTTTGATTCAACAATGCACAAGTGTTTGTTGTTAAACACTATTGCAACTGCTCAAACACAAATTATTTTAAAAACATAAAAAGGTCAAGAGCCCAACTAAAACAAACCCTGACCACCACGATGGTGGCATAATTTATTGACCACTAAAACACCAACATCTAAACCTATGTTAATTCTCAATAAGAAATTATTTAGACATGTGACAGAAATAAAGTCAATATGGTTAGTAATAAGTAAATCAGATCTTGAGAGATTTAATGTCTTTTACCTTCAGTTGATTTCAATTAAATGGTTTCGCTGAAGTCACTTGTAGTTCTTGTGTTTCTCTTTTCTTCAGTTATTCTGCTTGTTAACAGCAGGTGTTCATCATTAATATTCAATCATCCCTGAATTAATAGTTTAATTATCTCATTAACTTTAACTCTGCTTCAGTTTTATTTTAACACTATTCAGAGAGGGACCAAATGTTATCTGAGCAGAGTTGATTTAACTCTGTGGATTTTACTGTGCAGCAGATAATGGAGGAGGACTGATCTTAATGAATTAATCTGATTATGCGGGTGGAATTAGAGGAGAGCTACTGTATCTTACAATCAATCCTGGGAAACGTTTTAAACTTGAAATTGAACATTTATTTTAATGTCCCCCTGAAGTCAATAATTTTATCCCTTAAAACTCATCTTTGATCACCAAGATTGCATATTTAAACGTTTTTTTTTTTCCTATGAAAAAAATGTATGCCTTAAAATAGCTTGAATGTAACTGTACACCCTTACCTCATTTAATATACACGGATCAATGCATATGCAAATTAGCCCCGCCCCACTCGCTCAACTTACTGAGGTAAACGGTATCGCTCTTTGATCGGACACATAACGGTAATTAATATGATTAGCCTTTTGCTTGACTATGTTATCAAACCGGTAATAATGTGTTGCTAATGTTACACAAACCATGTTCCCGTTTGCCATCTCAGTCAGACAGATGCCTTCTAATAATCAGTATCCTTACAAACGCTTTGAGCAACTCAGAACATCAGTGGAAAAAGACATATAGTTCATCGTAACGTCATAATATACATCATACACCCGCCATATTGCTAAATATACATGATTTTTCATATCAAGTGAAAAATATACCGGGATAACTGGCTTCTCTCGAGACTCCCCTGCTAGTTCGCTGTTAATGATATGCTGAAGCCCGCCGGCACGCTGACATGATTGGTTAGGAGGTAGTTTGCGACGTCACCGACACCAGCGATTTCAAACAGCGGGTTTGAGATTGTCTTTAGATCACTACAGTTTTAAGGAGAAAATACTCTGCAATGGTGTTGACTTATGAATTTGCACATGATTTAGTCTTAAAGCATATTAAAAACACTACATATATTAAGATGTGATTAAGATCATCATCCTCATGTGTTTGCATAATAATGCAAAAGGTGCAGTATGTAAGAATTATGTCCTCTAGAGGTCGCTAGAGGCCTATTCAAAACAAAGGCATAGTTTGATGACGCCAAGTTTGAGTGCGGAATCTTGGGACATGTGGTCTCCACCTCAATGGACGGTGCAAAAGAATTGGGATAGGATTCGAGAACAAACCATGTTCATGGATGCGATTATTAACGTTACTGTAGTATGAAGCAGAGCAGGAGCGAGTGTTGTAGGAGCTGAACGAGGAGCTGGAGCGATTGAGCAACACAAGCAGAGCAGCGGAGCTTTTATTATGCCACAGTCGCCGGCGCCGCTTCCGCTTTTTCCGGTCATGAGTATGAGATAACGCAGCTCTGTTTATCATATTAGATACATTTGAGAATGTTGAAAATGATGTTATAACGTTACTCTGCGCGTTCGCTCGGCGGCTGCTGTGAGACACTGTTACACACTGCAGTAAGATAGATCGATTTTAGAATATCATATTAAATACTGGATGGTTTGTGTTGATAAATGACATGCAATTAATTTTAAATGTATTGTTTGATGGAGAAAATGCTGTATTACTGTTACTAAAAATAAAGCTGCATTTGATTATGCTATGTTAGCTACTTCACAAAATAGTGTTTTTCTCGGAGGCATGGTAAAGCATGGTACTCGCAAAAAATCTAGAAAATTAGATTTAAACAATAAGACTAAACGTGTTGAGCTATATAACAATAATTAGTTTTCTGTCTATAAATGTAACAAAACAGTGGTTCCCTTGTCTATTAAAATATGTAAATATTAAAGCGTCTTTGGTGTTTCCACCCACACAGCAAAAGGACTCCGTGGCGGATCCACCACGGAGGTATCACGCAGAGGTGGAAAGTCCAGGGCTCAGAAAGTAAAAGTCCTGACATATTTTTTTTCCACCCACTGAAGCAGTGTTAAAGTTAATGAGATAATTAAGTGATTAATTGAGTGATGATTGAGCATTATTGAAGACACCTGATGATAACAAGCAGAATCACCAAAGGAGAAAATCACAATTTTTAAGACACCATCACAGAGATCAGGGTTTGCTTTAGTTGGGCTCTTGACCCTTCACTTTTTAACATTAGAATTTACTTGGGCAGTTTTAACTGCATTAAAACTAACCAGGGGTGCGTTTCCCGAAAGCATCGTTGGTGAACCATGGTCGTAAGTCCCATTGAACTCTATTGGTAACGACGGAACTTGCGACCATAGTTCGCTTTGGGAAACGCACCCCAGACAAGCAAAGTTAAAACATGATCAGGTGGTGTTGGTTATGTTTTCACATAATCATTATTTGATCTGAATCACTGAACTCATTTAGAGCCCAATCTCTGAGTTAGATTTACATTATTGATTACAGCAGCACTGTGATTCTACAGCAGAAGATCCAGTTTTTTCAAAATAATTCAAAGGTTTCATCAAAAGTTCTTAGGAAAAAAAAGCCCTCATGTAGACACACAGAGATCAAGAATCATCCTGTGAATCTCAACAGTGGTGGCCATCATAAAGCATGTTGCAATGCATTCTGGGTGCCACCAATCAAAACTCATCCATGGCTCCCATCATGCATTGCTGCATGAATAAATTATGAGCTTAATTGTTTTAGTAATTTTCTTTATTCTCACTATTTTGTTTTTTGCTGTTTTTATGGGACTTTTTAGTAGCTTGTTTTCTAATGTTCAGAGTTGATCTGTTGATCAGAATATGTTGCTTGTCACCGTTGTTGAGATTCACAGGCTGATACTTGATGTCTGTGTGTGCCTTAAAGAAATTTTCTTTTGTTTTATTCAGAACAACTTTTGTGAAACCCTTTGGATTATACTGATAAAGCTGATTTTGTGCTATAATCAATAATAACCAACGTTACCTGAGCAGCTTTTCTCTTTGCTTGTCTGGCTGTTATAATTCAGTTAAAACTGCCCAAACAAATTCTAATATTAAAAAGTGAAGGGTCAAAAGCCCAACTAAAGCAAACCCTGATCTCTGTGATGGTGGATTAAAAATTGTGATTTTCTCCTTTGGTGATTCTGCTTGTTATCATCAGGTGTCTTCAATAATGGTCAATCATCACTCAATTAATCACTTATTTATCTCATTAATGCTTCAGTGGGTGGAAAAAAAATATGGCAGGACTTTTACTTTCTGACCCCTGGACTTTCCACCTCTGCTGCGAACGGACCCGTATCGGAGTCCACTTGCTCGCAGTGACGGATCCGCAACGAAGGTGGATCACGGACCCGCCTTGGCTCCGCACTGCATCCGCTCCGCATCCGCGATTAAAACCTTACCTCCGCGGCGGGTCCGTTTGGGACCCGCAAATTGATACAACCGTTACAGTAAAGGCGCGTGCGCGTCCGCGGATCCGACATGGGTCCGTTCAGGATCCGCTGATTGACAGTAGAATTTATGGTGCCGCCCGGATGCGGATCTGATCCTCTGGGCGGCGTCAAAACGGATGTGACAGTCACGCGGGTTTGGAGACTTGAATGCGGATCCGCCTAGGAGTCCCTTGCTGTGTGGGCATGGTTTCTACAAATTAAAACCGGAAACCGAGGGTAACGCGGGTATGACGCAATTGACAGGCGACTCCTCACACGTCCCGGAGCCTTGGTTAAAATTGCAGTTTTCTCATGATTTACAAATATTTGGAAACATTTGGGATATTGTAAATACTCAAGTGAACAAATTATATAACACTGGCCTAGTGGTTTTTGGATATTTTACTGCAAAAATATTACATATTGCACCTTTAATGACCAAACGTAGCCTATAAAAGTTCCAGAGGTGGAAAGTCCAGGGGTCAGAAAGTAAAAGTCCTGCCATATTTTTGTGTTGTTTTATGTTAAAGTTAATGAGATAAATAAGTGTTTAATTGAGTGATGATTGACCATTATTGAAGACACCTGATGATAACAAGCAGAATCACCAAAGGAGAAAATCACTATTTTTAAGACACCATCACAGAGATCAGGGTTTGCTTTAGTTGAGCTCTTGACCCTTCACTTTTTTATTTTGGTGTTTATTTGGGCTGCTGTAACTGAGTTATAACAGCCAGACAAGCAAAGAGAAAAGATGATCAGGTGGTGTTGGTTATATTTTTACATGATCATTATTTGATCTGAATCACTGAACTCATTTAGAGCCCAATCTCTGAGTTAGATTTACATTATTGATTACAGCAGCACTGTGATTCAGAAGATCAGCTTTTTCAATATAATGCAAAGGATTTCTTAATAGTTGTTCTGATCAAAAAAAAAAAAAAAAATTTCTTTTAGGCACACACAGACAACAAGAATCAGCGTATGAATCTCAACGACGGTGACAAGCAACATATTCTGATAAACAGATCAACTCTGAACATTAGAAAACGAGCTACTAAAAAGTCACATAAAAACAGCAAAAAATAAAATAGTGAGAATAAAGAAAATTACTAAAACAATTAAGCTCATAATTTATTCATGCAGCAATGCATGATGGGAGCCGTGGATGAATTTTGATTGGTGGCACCCAGAATGCATTGCATCATTCTTTTTGACAGTCACCACTGTTGAGATTCACAGTCTGATTCTTGATCTCTGTGTGTCTAACTGAGAGCATTTTTTTTTTTTTAAAACAACTTTTGATACAACCCTGGATTATTTTGAAAAAACTGGATCTTCTGCTGTAGAATCACAGTGCTGCTGTAATCAATAATGTAAATCTAACTCAGAGATTGGGCTCTAAATGAGTTCAGTGATTCAGATCAAATAATGATCATGTGAAAACATAACCAACACCACCTGATCATCTTTTCTCTGTGCTTGTCTGGCTGTTATAACTCAGTTACAGCAGCCCAAATAAATTCTAACATTAAAAAGTCAAGGGTCAAGAGCTCAACTAAAGCAAACCCTGATCTCTGTGATGGTGTCTTAAAAATTGTGATTTTCTCCTTTGGTGATTCTGCTTGTTATCATCAGGTGTCTTCAATAATGGTCAATCATCACTCAATTAAACACTTATTTATCTCATTAACTTTAACAGTGTTTCAGTGGGTGGAATAAAAATATGGCAGGACTTTTACTTTCTGACCCCTGGACTTTCCACCTCTGAAAGGTTCACAGTGATATTGCAGATGAAATAAATTGTGGACTGAATAAGCATCTTTTCAGTTTTTAAATTATTTTTTTAAAGAAAATCCATGATCAAAATTAACGCTAGAGATTGTTTTTGTTTGCTACCCAGTAGCCACCATTTCTATCCCACATGTAAATGTAGCTTACAGTCACTGAATGTGTCACAGATTGATGATGTAAAACTCTGGACGAGTCTTCTTGCATGTGACTTGACTGCCATACTGTCTGACATTAATGACAACTGAGATCCTAACAGTGTGACATGACTTACAGCAGGGATCATGTTCATACAGTCTGACAAGCAACAGTCATATTATAAAATGTGAAACCGGCTTTAGATGTCTCATAGACTTTAACTTATGAGGTTAATAATATTTTCTATCACCTAACCTGATCTCTGCCCCTAAACATAACCCCCAGAGAAAACGGTGCAAAATCTTGAGTTTTCATTAATTGCTTCATTATTTGTATAACAAACTACATTAGAGGAACTTAACAATTTGTAGCTTAAATACAGTTTTAAAAATTGATTACTCAAAAGAAAATATAAATAAATACAAATTTCAGCATAACTGAGTGGTGGCCCTGAAACCAATTAATCTTATTCCAATTCAACTGAATAGCTAGTTAAATATAACTTACTTAACATGGAAATTTAAGAAATCATACCTTTGCATTATTGCGTCATTTCACTGAACACCTTTTTTTTTTTTTTTTTTTTAGTGTAAATCATCACAAAGCAACCCACAAACTAACCACAAAAAAATTCCAACATAACAGAAACTCTTTCAGATGTCAGCCATAACAGCTCTAAACAGCTCTTTCCTTTTACTAAAAAAAAAAAAACACATAAAAACAATTTCAACATTTAATCTCCTTATCCAGTCCTATGCAAAAATCAGAAATCCAGAAATCCACTGCACAATTTTCAATAGTCAAGAAAATTTTATGTTACTACAACTTTTAAAACAAATGAATAATTAACACATTTCGGTTTAAATTACACAGAATATTAAGTTGATGTAATGATCAACAATAGATAGATTACTAAATGATATATTAACTGCTCATTATTTGTTGTGGAAGAGAAAATGTCTCTGGAACGGCATAGTAAAAATTAGTTCTCACTACAGAAATAGCCACACATGTAAATTATGTACTGAGTGTCCACATCTATTATGTACATTACTGAGTGTCCATCAACCAGATAGAAATCAGAAATGTATATTAACCAACAAGACCTTAACAATGACTCAGCAACTTTTCTACTTTTCATTTAAAATCATTAAAAGGGTAGTTCACCCAAAAACGAAAATTCTGTTAATTACTCACCCTCATGTCGTTCCAAACCCGTAAAACCTTTGTTGATCTTCAGAACACAAATTAAGATAGATGGCAACAACTACATTGCACCTTTTGACATACAGAAAGATAGTTGAAACCCCGGTTAAAATAGTTCATGTGACTACTGAGTAATTAATAACAGAATTTTAATTTTTGGGTGAATTAACCCTTTAACTTACATTACTATAATCCATTAATTAAAAATGATCATTAGGTATTTTGGTAGAGAAAATGTGTGTCTGAATGTGTCAAGTGTGTGTAGGACTTCACAAAGTTTCTTCATTAAACCCACCCCTTTCTGAACAGACATAAAAGGAACGGAAACATTGTGATTTCATTCTGTTTCTGACACAAGATGGATCTGCGAGTCTCTGTGGTTCTTCTTTTCATTTTTCTCACTGGAGGTACAAAAAACAGCAAGTATTGAATGTATTATTTGGTACACAGAGATCACTGAATGTCTCTCTCTGTCTTTAAGGATATTCTCTCAAGTGTTACACGTGTGTGCCTGATTCATGGGGTTACTGTGAAACAACAGTGGAGACATGTCCATATGGACATACCACATGTGCAACAGTGAAACAATCAGTTGGTAAGTCCAGTGTGTTGTGGAAATTTAATGTCGCAATTTACTGAAAGTGATAATATGAAGTAGAAATATATATATATGTTAATCTCATCACATAAGTGCAATTATTTGTCTATTGCAAGGGGTGCATGTTTTCTGAAATTGTTTAAATATGCTTTTACATACATACACACACACACACACACACACATATATATATATATATATATAATAGAGAGAGCGAGAGAGAGGACTGTCTTTTTTTTTCTTTTCATTTTTGCAGGTTTCACCATCACAAAAATGTGTACCTTTGTTTGTTTACCTGGGTCCCAACATCAACCTAATAAAGGGACAGTGTCTATCCAGTGCTGTGACACTGACCTTTGCAATGCAGCAGGTATTGGCCTTTTATTTGACCATGTGTAAATTAACATTTACAAACCTGATTCCAAAAAATTTGGCACACTGTACAAATTGTGAATAAAAACAGAATGCAATGATGTGGAAGTTTCAAATTTCAATATTTTATTCAGAATACAACATAGATGACATATCAAATGTTTAAACTGAGAAAATGTATCATTTTAAGGGAAAAATAAGTTGATTTTAAATTTCATGGCATCAACACATCTCAAAAAAGTTGGGACAAGGCCATGTTTACCACTGTGTGGCATCCCTTCTTCTTTTTATAACAGTCTGCAAACGTCTGGGGACTGAGGAGACAAGTTGCTCAAGTTTAGGAATAGGAATGTCGTCCCATTCTTGTCTAATACAGGCTTCTAGTTGCTCAACTGTCTTAGGTCTTCTTTGTCACATCTTCCTCTTTATGATGCGCCAAATGTTTTCTATGGGTGAAAGATCTGGACTGCAGGCTGGCCATTTCAGTACCCGGATCCTCCTTCTACGCAGTCATGATGTTGTAATTGATGCAGTATGTGGTCTGGCATTGTCATATTGGAAAATGCAAGGTCTTCCCTGAAAGAGACGATGTCTGGATGGGAGCATATGTTGTTCTAGAACTTGGATATACCTTTCAGCATTGATGGTGCCTTTCCAGATGTGTAAGCTGCCCATGCCACACGCACTCATGCAACCCCATACCATCAGAGATGCAGGCTTCTGAACTGAGCGCTGATAACAACTTGGGTTGTCCTTGTCCCCTTTAGTCTGGATGACATGGTGTCCCAGTTTTCCAAAAAGAACTTCAAATTTTGATTCGTCTGACCACAGAACAGTTTTCCACTTTGCCACAGTCCATTTTAAATGAGCCTTGGCCCAGAGAAAACGCCTGCGCTTCTGGATCATGTTTAGATATGGCTTCTTTTTTGACCTATAGAGTTTTAGCCGGCAACGGCGAATGGCACGGTGGATTGTGTTCACCGACAATGTTTTCTGGAAGTATTCCTGAGCCCATGTTGTGATTTCCATTACAGTAGCATTCCTGTATGTGATGCAGTGCCGTCTAAGGGCCCGAAGATCACGGGCATCCAGTATGGTTTTCTGGCCTTGACCCTCACTTTCAACATTTGATATGTTATCTATATTCTATTGTGGATAAAATATAAGTTTATGAGATTTGTAAATTATTGCATTCCTTTTTTATTCATAATTTATACAGTGTCCCAACTTTTTTGTAATCGGGTTTGCACATGTATTCATTTAGCAGGCTGATTTTACTAACTTTTTTATCATCTTGATTAGATGGAGTGTTTAAGGGAAGCTTCCTCCTGCTCTTCTCTCCTCTGCTCTTCTACTTCCTGTTTCAGTGAGTCCAGATTCAAGACTTCAGATTCTACAGCGAAGATCAGCACAAAAACTGAATGAGAGACATATTCTTATGCCTTGCTCCTTATAGATTGTTTATTGCTCTGCTGTTCTATTGTATCATGATTACCAATTGAATCGGAAAAACTTGAAATAACAGTCTGAGTGTGAACCAGGTTTTAGTGACCCCTCAGCTCAGTAAAATTAAAGATGATGAGTAATGATCCAATATTATTAAAATAGATGAAATGGCAATACTTTACATTAAGGTCCCATTAAGCAATACATTTGTTACAGTTTTTTTTTAAATCTTTGTAAATTTTAGTTAATAAAAATATAACTGTTTATTGTTGACAAATAATGTTCATCAAATGCAATTGTATTTCTTATTGAGACAATGTAAAAAACAAACAAACATCTAAACTTGATGAAACTTTGATGCTTCTTGGTTTTAATAAAAAAATATGTTCATATAAAAATATACATAAAAAAGTATTTCTGCTTGCTTGTTGTATGTTCCATATTTAACCCAGAAATTGCAAATGGAAATGAAACATAAATCTAAAGGGTTAGTTCACCCCACAAATGGAAAATTCTGTCATTAATTACTCACCCTCATGTAGTTCCAATGAGGTTCATTTTCGTGTGTTGCGCAGTCAGCACATTTGATCTTCTGGAAAAGGTTGTGAACTGCACTTCTGTATTCTGTTCTTAGAATGTGCATCCTAAACCTAACCCACAATTCAATCCACAAATATATGAAGAACTCATATAAATGCATTGAATGCACAAATATGTATGCTTCTTTTTAAGGTGTATTATAAAGATATGATCATTAATCGAAACTGTTCACATTTACAATATTTAACATGTGCAGTGTGTGTATGTGTATGTCTGTCATGTCCGTTTAGATTTTGTTCTTGTGGTTTACTAGTCATGTTTCCTGTTGTTCATGTGTTTCCTTTTTGAATTTGTCCTATGCAAATGATTTTTTTTTTGTTTAAATCTGAGTCCAACCTCCAACCCTATAAGTGCACTTCAGGAAACATTATAAAATAATAATAATGACCCCTTTAAAGTCAGCACTCATTTTACTTCCATATGATGTTCAGTCAGGGGAAAAAAATGCAGGGTGCGGCTTGTTTGTCAGAGTGTCTCCCAGAGCTTCCTGTTCCTCTGCTGTTCTCTGCTCTCCTACTTCCTGCTGCACTGAATCCAGCAGCTCTTCATCCTACAATCAGACACACTGTAATGAGTATTTAGCTTGAAATTTTTTCAGGTACTATTTTAGGTGTTCTGATAAGATACTAAAAAGCATACTGGATGTTTTATTAAATAAAACATGATATTTCCTTGATACAATGAATTTTGAAGCATTTTACATAGCTCTTTTGCACAGGGACAATTTACATAATATCACTAAAGTTGGCTGGCCATAAAAATCATGACACAATGATCTGTTATGGTCCCCAAAGACTTGTAAAATAGTGCAGAAGCCACATGGACTTTTTTTATGGTGCCTTTCTAGGTTATAATTTTTGTCATTTTTGGAGCTGTCAAGCTCACATGTTTTCTGTGATTTTATAGAATAGAGCTTCAATTAAGGAACTATGTGTAAAATACTAATGTTTATGAAAAACTGGGCCACAGTGGTCGGGAAGGACATAATGTGTAACAAGGAAACTAAAATAAAGTGTTATCCATTTGGCAAATATTGTATTTAGGTCAGAGCAGCTTTAAGTAGGTGGGACTAAAGCTCCAAATAGACTGTACCAGAGCTGTTGAAAATAGTTGCAGCTGCCGGAGAAACATTAATGTTAAAAAGTCAAGGGTCATGAGTCCAACTAAAGCAAACACTAATCACCATAATGATGACTTGGAATGGAATTTTCAATAAGACATCAACATCTAAACCCCTGATAATTCTTAAAAAGAACTTTTGTAGATGAAGTCAAAGTGGTTTGTAGTAAATGTAGCTGATGTTTTTAGAGATTAATCATCCTCTGCTGAGATCTTGAGAGATTTAATGTGGGAAAAAAGTATAAAAGGTAATTGTGAATTTTTTTTTTTTTTTTTTTTACACACACTTTTTTCTTGCAAATGTGAGTTTACATCTCACAATTCTGACTTTTTTCCCTCAAAATTGTGAGATAAAAAGTCACAGTTAACCTTTTTATTTTTATTCATGTTGTTGTTCATTGTTCTGCATCCACATTGAACAAAAAGAGTCCTTTTTTACTGTATGTCCATGTAATGGAAAGTAAAAGTTGAAACAACAAAAAAATCCCGAAGCAATAATAATTACAAAACAACAACAACAACAACAACAAAACCCCATCAAAACCATGTCTAGTATAATGGCATGCAGTATTGGAGTCACAGCTGTGTCAGCAGTCTTTCTGTGTGGAGTTTATCTGTTCTCTCTGTGTTTACATTGGTTTCCTCTGGGTTTCCCCGAAGACATAAAGGAGAGGTAGGAAACTGTAAGACTGCCGTAAGTGTGAGTGTGAATATGAATGTGTGCAAGTGAGTCATTGCTGGGATGGACCACCCATCTGTTCAGTGTTTTCCTGCCTATGACCTAAGATTCCGGGAAAGACTCCAGCCTCCCCACGATCCCAGAGGCTAAGCACTTTGGAATGTATGGAATGGCTGTGGATGGATGTACTCCCTCTCTCTGCTACTCTTCTTTCCGCAACAATGTGTCTTCCTTGATCCATGATTCTAAACAAAATCATTCTGAAGCCAGAAGATTACTGAAGATTACTGTAATTGAGATTAAAAATAGAACAGCTGGGTAGGCTTTCAGCTGAAGTTCCAATTACTTGTGTTTGGAATCATTTTTATTTAATTTCATTGTAAATATTCTGCTAATATTTTATATTTCAATATAATTCCTGCAGAAATGTTCAGTTTGCCATCATTCTGATTTGAATGTGCTTTTATCAGTTTTGAAAGCAGTGTGTTAGCATTCCAGAAATGTGCTGCAAATATATAGTGTTTTGCAGATGGTGAAGTATGAATGACAAATGTGTTCATGGATTTTGGAAAATGTGGTCATTGAATGCATTTTGTGTGAAAGCAATGAAAAATGATTCACAGTTTGTATGCATAGACTTCTGGTTCTGAATAAGTTTTGAAAATGTGGTTTCAGTATCGACCGATGCTTGTTAGCAATTGAAAAAACTGTAACACCTCCAACTGAGATTGAAATCTGCTATTTCTCAATATTTCAGTGATCTGCTACTTAAAAAAAAAGTATTTGTATTGTAGCCTATATTTTTTCAGTACTTTTGAGCTGCTGTTGTTGCAGAAGAAGTAGAGATTTTATACTATATTTAAAGACTGAAACATTGGGTCTTCATTTCTGTCATGCTGTGTTTAAGCATTTGTAAATGAGATCAGAAACATCCATGATTTTGGTATGGAGTAAGCCTGTATGAAAAGAAAATTTAAGAATTTTAGAAACATGTTAATTGATTGCATTTTGTGTGAAAGCGACATGAATTGTGTTAAAGGGTTAGTTCACCCAAAAATAAAATAATGTCATTTATTACACACCCTCATGTCGTTCTACACCCATAAGACATTCGTTCATCTTTGGAACGCAAATTAAGATATTGTTGATGAAATCCGATGGCTCGATGAGGCCTCTATTGACAGCAATGTCACTGAACCTCTAAAGAGCCAGAAAGCTACTAAAGACATATTTAAAACAGTTCATCTGAGTTACAGTGGTTCTACCATAATATTAAAAAGTGATGAGAATACTTTTTGTGCACCAAAAAAACCAACAAAACAACGCCTTTTCAATAATATCTAGTGATGGGAGATTTCAAAACACTGCCTTCGGAGCTTTACGAATCTTTTGTTTTGAATCAGTGATTCGGATCGCGTATCAAACTGCTAAACTGCTGAAATCACGTGACTCTGATGGCTCCGAACCATCGATTCAATTTGTTATGCTACAAACCTTCGTGAAGCAGTGTTTTGAAACCGGCCATCACTAGATATTGTTAAAAAGTCGTTATTTTGTTTTTTTTGGCGCACCAAAAGCATTTGCATTGCTTTACAATATTAAGGTAGAACCAACTGTACTTCACATGAACTGTTTTAAATATGTTTTTAGTACATTTAATGGATCTTGAGAGAAGGAAATGTCATTGCTGGTAGTGCAGGCCTCACTGATCCATTCGGATTTCATCAAAAATATCTTAATTTGTGCTCCGAAGATGAAACGAAGGTCTTAGGGGTGTACAACGACATGAGGGATGAGTAATAAATGACATTATTTTCATTTTTGGGTAAACTAACCCTTTAAGGGTGCAGTCACAACAGATGGATGTTGTGCTAATTGTGTTTAGAGTTTTGAAAATGTGACTACAGATTGGACAAAAGTATGTTAGCAGTTGTAAAAATATGTAAATACCCTCCTCCCATAAATTTTTCATCTGAAAGGGAAACCACAAAAGTCAGCTGTAAAAAATAACTGTCCACTTTTCAGTGCTAATTTTTCACAACCGTAAGATTTTAATCCCAAAAGAGGGTTTGCATTAGCACAAGCTGCTCATAAATCTGGCCCCTAATATATTAAATATTACATAGGACCTAGATAACATGGAAGCTTAAAGAACCATAAGTACCCATCACAGGAAGTAGTGCATCATTGCTCGTAAGGTTATTTTAGTGTATCACATGAAGCCACCCACGCCCTAATCACAGACTGCACTACTCAGCATAATGGTAACCACAAAATCCAACTCATCAGAAACTCCTTCCTTTTACTAAAAAACACATAAAAACATACAATTTTAACATTTATTCTCCTTGTCCTATGCAAAGCATACTGGGAACCATAAATCCACTGCATTTTCAAAGTTGTCAAGATATTTTCAAGTTACTACAACTTTTAAAACAAATAAATATATTAACATCGGCTTAAATTACACACAACGTTACCCAGCCAGCACAGCATGGTGGGGCCCAGATGGGTGTCACCTGGGCTGCCTAACTGGGGCCCAGACATTTTTGTCCACGGTTTCCATGGAGGCCCCACATGGGTTAGCCCAGATGAACTGAACACTGCTCAGTGTGCACACTACAGGCTGTTAAATGTAACACAGAAACATGCTGGAGTTAATGAGATAATTAGGTGATAACTAGCAGAATCACCGAAGGACAGAGAAACAACAAGAACTACGACTTTAACCACAGGCTTCAATGAAATCAACTGAAGATAAAAGACATTAAATCACTGAAGATCTGATTAAACATCTCCACAAACAACATTACCAACTTCACTTATTACTAACCAGATTGACTTTATTTCTGACATACATCTACAAAAGTTGTGTGTGTGTGGTGTACTGCTTACCTCCAGTGCGGTGTGTCTACAGGGTGCCCACCTGTGCGTCATGGCAGCACAATAGCCAGGTCGGAGCGCCAGCTGTTAATCTACCAACTAAAGGAGCTACTATATGACTTTGTGTGTGTGTGTGTGTGTGTGTGTGGTTGTGAGTGTCACGTCGTCTAATTATAAGGTGAGTAACTTGTTTGTTTCTCTCTTGTAAATCATTGTATGCCTTAAGTTGAGACTGTAATAAACGTTTATGTTTAGGGTCCTCGTTATAGGCAATGCATCGCTCTTTCTCTCTCTCCAACCCTCACTCTGGGCCGCGCTGCTGCTTTGGGTCATCGACACTTCTGGTCCAGTGTGGGCCTGACCAGAGGTGGAAAGTCCAGGGGTCAGAAAGTAAAAGTCCTGCCATATTTTTATTCCACCCACTGAAGCGCTGCTAAAGTTAATGAGATAATTAAGTGATTAATTGAGTGATGATTGAGCATTATTGAAGACACCTGATGATAACAAGCAGAATCACCAAAGGAGAAAATCACAATTTTTAAGACACCATCACAGAGATCAGGGTTTGCTTTAGTTGAGCTCTTGACCCTTGACATTTTAATATTAGATTAAATTCTTGATGTCCGTGTGTGACTAAAAGAAAGTTTTTTTTTTTTATCAGAACAACTATTAAGAAATCTTTTGCATTATATTGATAAAGCTGATCTTCTGCTGTAGAATCACAGTTCTGCTGTAATCAATAATGTAAATCTAACTCAGAGATTGGGCTCTAAATGAGTTCAGAGATTCAGATCAAGTAATGATTGTGAAAACATAACCAACACCACCTGATCATCTTTTCTCTCTTTGCTTGTCTGGCTGTTATAACTCAGTCACAGCAGCCCAAAAAAATTCTGATATTAAAAAGTCAAGGGTCAAGAGCTCAACTAAAGCAAACCCTGATCTCTGCGATGGTGTCTTAAAAATTGTGATTTTCTCTTTTGGTGATTCTGCTTGTTATCATCAGGTGTCTTCAATAATGGTCAATCATCACTCAATTAAACATTTATTTATCTCATTAACTTTAACATAAAACAAAACAAAAATATGGCAGGACTTTTACTTTCTGACCCCTGGACTTTCCACCTCTGTTTGTCTTCTAATGTGATTTTTCCTTCTCTTTATTTATTTATTTATTTATTTTTTTGTATTTTGCAGGAGCTGAGTGTTCCTTGGAAACGGGCTGGTTGTGGGTTGCACAGGCTTCACTTCAATAAGGGTTGTCATTATTGCTGCGTCACTATTTCTGGTCATTATTTGCAGTGATTTTTGTGGATGTGATTTTGACTCGTGGGATTTCTTTTGTGCACTGGGTGCACCATCCTAGCCCGCTTCTCATAAAGGAAGCCTCCTGCATAAATTAATTCTTTTTTTTCTTTTTTCCCCCCATCTGACCAGGACAATTAAATGCTGAATTTTTGAGGTTTAAAATTTTGTAAACTATTTTAACTTTAATAAAAATATTTGCTTAAACGGAAACTCACGCCTCTTGCCTCTTCTAAGTTGCGTTTTTTGATTTTTTTTTTTTTTCCTGATAATTTCCCGTTATCTCGGGCTGGCGTAGTCACTACAAACCAGCCACTTACTACAATAGCAACAGTCAAATTTGTCCTGAGGAACTTTTCTACTTTTCATTTAAAATCATTATCTTACACTACTAATTCATTATTTAAAACTGATCGTTATTGTGGAGGAGAAACATTTATCGTGAGTGTTTGAGTTTGTCTTTAAGTTTGACTTCACAAAGTTTCCTCATTAAACCCACCCCTTTCTGAACAGACACAAAAGGAACGGAAACATTGTGATTTCATTCTGTTTCTGACACGATGGATCTGCGAGTCTCTGTCGTACTTCTTTTCTTTTTTCTCACTGGAGGTACAAAAAACAGCAAGTATTGAATGTATTATTTGGTACACAGAGATCACTGAATGTCTCTCTCTGTCTTTAAGGATATTCTCTCCAGTGTTACTTGTGCATACCTGATTTGACGGGTTCCTGTGAAGCAACAACAACAGTGCAGACATGTGAAGCTGGATATACCCAATGTTCAAGCACTACAATGGAACAAACAGTTGGTAAGTCCAGCAGGATGTGGAAAATTTACTGTCGTAGTTTACTGAAGCTATGTTTCATCACCCTGTTTTTATGCGCATTTTGAAGTATCACATCAGAAACGAGTGATGGAAACGCCCAACAAAGTTTTTACGGTCACTTGAGGGAGTAGCCCCTCACTGCAGAACACACGAGATCCAGGGGGTGCAGACGGGCAGTTTAGGGATTATGTAAAGTGGGAGGAGTTGGATCTCGTGTTCTGCACTGAGGACCATCTCGCTTGAGGTAGTTTTTGACTCGTGCGAAAAAGTGCGAATAATGGGAAACAGATGTTATACATTTATGTTTGATTCTGTTATGACGCATTAATTCTGGATGTACTTCAACTCGGTACAAGTATGTGTGTGCAATGCATTTTCCCTTTGGTGCTTGCCAAAGAAAGACAAGAGTCATGTGTACATTTGTACTGAGTTGTCAACTGGCATAAAGTTGGTTTGGCGTTGGACGTTCGATATTTGCAAATTTAGGGACCGTCTCTAAAGTTACATCTGACACTGGTATGCTCCTTTCTTGCTTAAATAGCATTTGAAGAGAACAACCCACTGAGCAAATTACGTCCAGAAGACGTCTTTTTGAGGTCTTGTCTCAGGTTGAAAAGACGTCCACTGAGGGGCCAGAATGAAAGTTTTTATGACGTCTTTTTTTGACGTCTTCTGGACATCCGATATAGACGAACACGCAGAATCACCAAAGGAGAAAAATCCCAATTTTTAAGCCACCATCGTGGAGATGAGTGTTTGCTTTAGTTGGGCTCTTGACCCTTGCCTTATTAATATTAGAGTTTGTTTGGGCAGTTAACTGAGTCATAACAGCCAGACAAATAAAGAGAAATGATCAGGTGTTGGTTATGTTTCACATAACCATTGTTTGACCTGAACTCATGAAGAACCCAATCTCTGAGTTAGATTTACATTATTGATTACAGCAGCGCTGTGATTCTACAGCACAAGATCAGCTTTTACAATATGATTCAAATGATTTCAGAAAAAGTGTGATGAACAAAAAAAAAAAAAGTATTCATTTTAGGCACACACAGACATCAAGAATCAGCCTGTGAATCTCAACAGTGGTGACCATCAAAAAGCAGTTGAGTGATTCAGGTCGACTAATGGTTATGTGAGACCATAATCGACACCTGATCTTTTCTCTTTACTTGTCCGGCTGTTATGACTCAGTTAACTGCCCAAACAAACACTAATATTAATAAGGCAAGGGTCAAGAGCCCAACTAAAGCAAACACTCATCTCCACGATGGTGGCTTAAAAATTGTGATTTTTCTCCTTTGGTGATTCTGCGTGTTCGTCTATATCGGATGTCCAGAAGACGTCAAAAAAAGACGTCAGAAAAACTTTCATTCTGGCCCCTCAGTGGACGTCTTTTCAACCTCAGACAAGACCTAAAAAGACGTCTTCTGGACGTAATTTGCTCAGTGGGAATTTACAGTCATAAAACCAACTGTAAAATGTTCATTTAGGTGTCAGCTATGATGCACACCTTTTATATTTATGATATTTACTAAAATAAACTGTCAAATATGTAAATAATTGCTATTTCTCACTGTATATGGGCTCGTACAGAAATATGTCATAATTTAAAGCTCAATAACATTTGAAGGGAATCATTTACAGTCATAAAATCAAATGTTATTGGGACCATATGTAGCCTACTCTGAGCAGAGTTGATTTAACTCTGGGGATTTTGCTGTGTATAATTGGAATTATTTGTCTCTTCCAAGAGGAACATGATTCCTGGAATTGTTTCTTTAGCCTATTTTTTTAGGAGGTTTGTCCTTTTTGCAGGTTCCACTAAAATGTCCGTCACAACTAAAGGATGTGCAAAGGAATGTCACCGTGCGACTGGACAGACACCAGAGGGACTGACAGTGTCTCTCCAGTGCTGTGACACTAACCTTTGCAATGCAGCAGGTATATAATATTTATTTGGCTTTTTTAAAAAACTGATTAAATTGATTGGCAATGAACATGTACTTTTCAATGCCTACAGTTAGTACTACTAGTAGTAGAAGCATTAATTAAATTGTTTCTTTATCATCTTGATTAGATGGAGTGTTTACTGTCGTGTGTGGGTGAAATATCGTCCTCAAGTAGGCCTAGATGATTTTTGGAATATAATATAACAATACACAATCAAAGTGACGCCGATTGTGTTAAGCATTTAGGCTACCGTATCTGAGAGAAATGTAGCAGCGCGTTGATCTGACTGTCTCTTCATAGGAAGATTACAAACGGCGAAAGCCAACTGATGACACATGACGAATCTCTGCTGTTATTTTGGTGGTTTGCTTCACAACGTGAGTACAGAACTCTTTTACTTATGCCCCTTGTTAGTAGACATTATTTTTACTATTTGCCCTAACTTATATGTTTCATATCCTGCTTCTTTAATCTCGCGCCGCCGGAGCTGACTGGAATGCTTTTGGTTGTCATGGCAATGACGTAGTTTAGGGCGGCTATATTCCGCGTTCATTTACACTGAACCAGAACAGTATCAGAGTCGCCTTTGATACTAGGGGCTGAGGTGGGTCAGACCCGGCGTATTTTAGGTCTTCTTTAATGCGGCATTGCGTCTTTACACTGAATTCTGAGCAGATACAGACCCGCTTCAGAGCAGTCATAAATCGGCTTTGTAAAGATGCCTTAATTTCTGTATTCTTATTTCTTATGATAAAACATGTTTTTACATTTTTAATTATATAAATCATTATTTTCATGTGTATTTCATATTAGGGCTGTAAATTAATTTATTGTATTTGACAGATGTGATGATCATTGGAGTTGAGTTTTTACCTTTATTATTAAAGCACGGACTAAAAATCGGATTGAGTTTCCCAGTGAAAGACTGACCAGTGAAAGAGTAGATATGAGAGCTGGACTCCACATCATAAAAGGAGACCAGACCCTCCTCATAATCCACAAACACACCGACCCGCTGCGGCTTCATGCTCAGACAGAGAGAGACGGGAGGATCATCACAGGCCAAATATTCATTCCCATTCCTCAGCCACACAGTCCAGAATCCATTACTGGGACTCAGTGCGATCTGTCCCTTTCTGTTAATGAATTCAATGGCCACTCCTAAAGTCCATTCAGTCTTTCCCTTCACCTGCACCTCAAAATAAAATCTCCCTGAGGAGAATCCCTCCTTTCCCAGGACAAATACACAGTGATCAAATCTCTCTGGGTTGTCTGGGAGTTTCTGACTAATGTCTCCATGTCTCACTTGTTTTCCATCATCAGACAGGATGAGTTGAGGATGAGCCATATCTTGTCTCAGGATCCAGAGCCATATCACGGATCCAGAGAACACGCAGAATCACCGAGAAAAATCACAATTTTTAAGCCACCATGTGGAGATGAATTGGGCTCTTGACAAATATTAGAGTTTGTTTGGGCTTAATATCAGACATCAGGTTGTGTTTTCAACTTGTTTGATGACAGACATTTTGTGATATTTTGATGTTTTTAAGCAGTATTTAATCATTTGTGTTTAACATCATGTAGGCCACACAGACATCAGTAATCTCAACAGGTCAGCTGTGAGTATGAAACCAATGCTCCCAATGTGAGTATATGAGCTATGTAATCTAGTGTAGTTCAGACACACACTGTACCTTCATACTGCTGCATCCTCTTCAGATCTGTAGAGACACAAGACAATAAAACATCATCAGATCTTTGAGTTGATTTATAAGTGGATTATAGACAAGATTTAAGGTTATATTTAAAGAATTGTACAACATCATGTTTTATCTGATCAATGTGTGTTTATATGCTGATATTTGGAGAATCAAGCAGATTTGAGCTTAAGATCTTAATATTCCTCTTTTTTTAAAACAACTTTGTGAATGTTTTGTACAAATTGCTCTTTGTGTACAAATTATTTTTGTCTAATGTTACTCATCTCAATTTTGGAGTGTATTATTGCTGTGTTTATTCAGCAAATATTAAACTTTAATAAAAAAAATGAAATGAAAGCCCAGCACTGCAATGCTATTTAGTGTCTGAAATTCTTCTAGAAGAACAAATTTGCATCCTTAATTTATGATGTATGTAATTTTCACTTTCTTCTCTTTAATCTACTAATCTAACTAATAATCTAATTTTATCTGATACATATTCACACAGTTTAGATGGGACAGTTGAAAAGGCCAATGCAAATTTATAGGAAATTATTGTTTCTCTCTGTTGTATCTTGTATCTCATCTAAACATTTTCACAGATGTACTAAAGCCTCATGGTTGTGGTTACAGAGATGAAGCTTCTAGTACAAGATGAATTTACTGCATGTTTTCTGAAATTATGAAAATGACCTGCTCTCTTCAAGAAGGACTGTGAGCTGATGATAATGAGACACAAACACATGATCTCACAGGGGTGGCATGAACAGTTTTGAGGTTTTTTGTTTTTTTTGACCTTTCATAAGAAATTTATATATTTATATATTATTTGAGAAATTAGATTAGTACAGTTAAACTAAATAGAAATGAGAAATGTTACTTTTTAAACTAGTTCAGTTAAAGTTTTATTTTGTTTCAACTAAAGAAAATGTTTTTATAATTTTAACTATAGTTTCAGTTTTACTTTTTTAGTTAACTGTAATTGCCCTGCTTTCAAATGCACAAGCTGACGTCTCACTTTCTATTGACAGATTTTAATGATATTTTACTACAGTGCTTTTAGTTAACAGGTCTGGACTGAGGATAAAACAAATCCAGACCATCCGGCCCATGAATGTTTTGCTGGTGTTAAAGCATTAAATTTGAGTAAATAATTGAATAAATAAAGTAGGACAGAAACAAATAATTACAGATATTATTGAATTTACTGCAAATACAGTTAACAAAATTACTATTGCATTTATAGAAATGCACTTGACAGTAAAGCACTGATTTTGAGCAAGGATGCATTAAAGTAAATTTACTGCTATTAAATTTTTGTCATCATTTAACAGTTTATGTAAAACACTGATATTTATATTTCACCACACTCTCATTGAATTAACATTTTATTTCAATTAAAATTTAAACAATTATAAAGTTCAACTTTTAGTAAGGTCAAGGTAGTCACAAGTAAAAGCATGCTCCTCATTACTATGGTTTCTGAAATAAATAAATAATCATAAACTATGGAATTTGTAATAAAAAAAAAGTGTAAACACATGTAGAAACTACTATGAAAGTGTTACGATTATCGCCTGTCCCTATCACGCCCCGGACTACATTTCCCACGATCCTCTCTGCCAGTCACTTGTTCTCTCTTCGTTAATCACCACACCCAGCTGCAGCTCATTACACGGACTATAAAAGACTCATACACTAGGGGTGTGACGAGACGGGTATCTCACGAGACGAGACGAGACTCGAGATTGAGTTCACGAGACGAGACGAGACAAGATTTTTACACACTATTTTTACGAAATCCTCAATGGCGAAATACATGACTAGAAAAAATATTCTGCAGGTGTATTTGAAATGTTTTAACTAATCATCTTATAATGAATGTCATTCAGTTCTACTTTCTGAGTATGAATTACCATATGCAGTAAAAGACAACAATACTCAAGTACTGTAAAAGGTTTTGCCACTAACTTAACTGACTGACTTCTCTTCTGTAAGATTTCAATCTCTTCAGACATTACTGTACATGATTAATGAGCTTCTACAACCTTTGACCTCCTAACTGAACTCCTTTCCACAAACTGATCATAGAAATAAAAACAGTATAAATAAAAATGGTAACACTTTACAATAAGGTCTCATTTATTAACATTAATGTATTAACCAACATCAACTAACAAGGAGCAATATATTTGCTACAGTATTTATTAATCTTTGTTTATGTTAGTTAATAAAAATAGTCATTCATTGTTAGTTGATGACAGTTCACAGTGCATTAACTAATGTTAACAAATGAAACCTTATTGTTTGTGCTTAATAAGATTAAGAGAAAACTGTTATTCATTTTTATGGTAACACTTTACAAGTTGAAACCATAATCACACTCTCTCAATATTCAAAGTGCAAATAAGACCAACTTTTTCTTTGATACAGAGCTAAGAGATGGTTACAGCTACACTTCCCAGCCTAAAATAGCTTTCATATTGAGAGATATTTGCATTAATCAAGGAGCCGCTTTCAAAATGCGAGGTATTGAAATCGCGTTTGAATGCGCGCGCGCGTTTACTTTCACTTTCAGCGATCGCGCGTAACTCTTTAAATATGGAGCGGCGGCGACCGTTATCCAATTGAATTAAATGTTTTTTATTTAAACACAAAGCAAAAGGACAGTGGAGGCGTAACGTAAACGTAGCGGTGGCATATTCTTTCCTAATCATCCTAACACTCTGTCATGGCAACATCACGAGACTACTTTTCGCCTCGACGAGAAATCTCGTGACACTTTAGTCTCGCGAGATCTCGTGACACGAGATCTCGTCACACCCCTATCATACACACATCACCTCACGGTGAGGTCTTGTTTTCCCCAGTGTTACATTTCCAAGCGTTTATCCTGTCTGTCTCCCTCCCTCCCTCCCTGTTCCGGTTCCGGTTCCTGTTCCCGATCCCTGTCTGGTTCTCTTGTTCTGTGATTGATTGCTGCCTGCCTTTTGACCACTGCCTGTACTTTGACTACGATCCTGCCTGTCTCTGATGTTCCTGTTCGCCCAGTTTGACCATGCCTGTACGACCACGCTCAACATTTAATAAAGCCTTGCATGTGGATCTTACTCTGACTCCCTCATCGTTACAGAAAGTGATCCATATTGCACTATATTTACTGTTAGTACTAACAGCAACATTTTTACATTTTTCAGCTTGAACCATACTCATTCTTCATTATACTGATAATAAAAGATGATAAATATATGTACCTGTATTCATAGGCGCCGATCCCGTGGGTGCACCCACGGAAATGGTCGAGCACCCACGGAAAAATACGAGATATTCTCCACTGATTTTATCCAAAATAAAAAATCGATTGGATCTTTTAGACACGATCCCTGTTTTATAGTTTATTTAAGGCCGTTTCTACGCCGATATTTTAATGGCAAACGTCGAGAGAGCATCCAAGTGATGCGCGAGCACAAATGGTCTTGATCAGATACATGCGCATGCTCAAACTCAAACTCTTCTTGCATCAGAAATCAGCGAGCGCATGACTCGCGACAACACTCGTGAAAAGAATGTGCTTTTGGGTCGAAATTGTCATCTTGCTGCACGTATATAATGCAAATAAAACATCCAGTTTATGTTGATTTGAGTTAAATAAGAAGCGAACTGGCGCTGAAACAAGTTGTTTTTGAAATCATGCCGAGGAATGTTATGGCTCGTGTAAGTTAGTCTTCAGACATCGCTTGACTGTTCTTTCTAGGCATCACTAGCAAAATGCACACAAACATTTTGGTATACAAACATTAATGAACTTATTTTAACTTAAAGAGGAAAAAAACTAAATGAGGACAGATTCGAACCACTGATTATTCGACCTCTCACTCTAATGACAAATATTCTACCACGAGACCATTAGGAAATACGAAAATTGAGCGTATTTATCTAAAGATTCATCTAAGATGTAATTGGGGGGATGGGGGTTCTGCGGTCTGGGCACCCACCGGCAGAAACATAAATCGGCGCCTATGTCTGTATTTGATATTGTCATACCAGTTTGTGTGAGTTTCTCCTGTAGAGTGTCCTGCAGTTGAGTCAGAGCTCTCCTCAGAGTCTCCAGACTCTCATCAGTCTTCACACTGATCTCAGACCAGTTCCTGGTGTTTCTAGAGCTGTACAGGGATGAGTAAATCTACAGCAGGAGAGAGGAGAAATCCTTCATCATGGGGAGTGCTATGGTGTCATATACTGCATTATCATTGATCAGAGAGATGTTGACTGACCTGTAGGAGGTGGAGGAGATCTTCAGTGTGTGAGAGCTGCTCCAGCTCAGTGTTTCTCATCTTTAATTCAGTGATCTCCTGCTTCAGCTCTTCAATGAGCTCTTCCTCCTGTTTCTCTGCTGCTTTCTGCTGCTCCTCCATCATCTCCAGCAGTTCAGTCTGACATCTCTCAATGGAGCGGATGTGTAATATATAACGAATGTAGCGGTTCGTACAGTTATTAATTAATTTATGGATGAAATATGAATATAATAATTCATAAGGTTATGAATAAATTATGATTCATATATCAACCCAACGGGGAATTAAACATATATTGTGAATCAATTACAACGAATTATAATCAATTACATATATGATTAGTTCTGGTTTAATAATTATCTAGAGAAACTGTTCGTTTGTCCAGCAAACTAAGTCTCTCACAGAATATTATAAACAGAGTTATTTTCTGGCCATGAAAATAACTAAAGCATAAAGCGATCGAAAAACGTTAAAGTGACTTGGTTTTCAGCTGAAAGAACAAACAGAACAATCGAGCGTGAATAACGTTTTAATAAATGCAAACTACGAATACAGAGGTTATACATCTAAATATATATACAAGAATACACACCTATGTACAAGAGTGGAAGTAGAGAAGGAAAGAGAGAAGGCAAGTAGCAAACTCACAACCAGTCCTAGGCCAGCACGGAAATCAGTTTCATCATCTAAGATTGAGAAACGGCAGTATACTTGCATTGGTTGCGTGTGTCGAATTTCAGGTTAGCGCTGGTGCAGTTCGTTGGCTTCCTCCGTTCCGCGGGAAGGTTCGAACTGAGGACTTGAGAGTGAGTTTCGCTGGAAGATGGCGGTCCCGAAGCTGAGCGCGATGGCAGCGCGTGGTCACCGGAGATGTCCGGGAAAAACGTGCACGAGAGGCTCGTGAGACAATCGGGGGAGAGCCGGGAGAGAGAGCCGGAATTGTGCGTCTTTGCTTTTATGACAGATAAGCCGACACACCTCCTTGAGGTGGGGTAGCCAATAACATGGGTGCAAAGTTGGCGGGAAAGCTTTTCCTTTGCTTGGCCTCACGACTTAATCTGCATGATTTATGACTATCAGTTCAGATCTCCAAATGGAGTGTGTTCTTCACAGTATCATTAAACACATAGAAAAATGCATTTGTCAGCGGTGTGACATATCTCAGTAAATAGCTCGTGTCCGGAGCTTTACGGAGAGACCAAACTCGACAGATCATAAAGGCATAGACAAGAAGTTATGGTTTACAGACAGAATTCCACTATTAAAATGCACACTAGCACAAATACACTCATTTAAACACTAGGAAACATGCATAGGCCCTAAAATATATGAAATATATATTTCAGCATAGTGGTAGTTTACAAATACAGTTCAAAATGTATGATTGTGTGTTTCTGTGTGTGTCTGTGTGTGTGTTTTTGTGTGTCCCTGTGCGTGTGGGGTGTTGGAATGTGGATCTGGTCAGTCTCTGGGGGGGGGGGTGCTCCTTTTGAAGTCACCAAAGAGAGGAAGTTGGACTGTTTACCATCGCTTGTCCACAAAAGTCTCAAGTGGGCTCATCTTATGGCAGACTATTCAGAGTCAAGATGGTTTTACAACCCAGTCCAGCATGCTAAAAGCGTTCTGAACATTCCCAAGTTTATTGATTATCCTGATACGTGTGCATATGCTATAGATGAGATCAGTGAAGAGCTCGACACGGGCTGCTTTCTCCTTCTCTGTGTTTCTGCTCAACCAGGACAATAAACACATTATTAGTGGTGTTTGATAAGACAAGAATCAGTGTTACTATTTCTTGTACTTCAGTGTTTTTAAGGGTTTTTCATAATCCTGCCCTGTTTGCACTGAATGATTCTTCAAATCATGTGTATTGTTGAGGAGAGATGTGTTATTACTTTACAACCTGAATTCCGGAAATGTTGGGACGTTTTTTAAATTTGAATAAAATGAAAACTAAAAGACTTTCAAATCGCATGAGCCAATATTTTATTCACAATAGAACATTAAATAACATAACAAATGTTTAAACTGAGAAATTTTACCATTTTATGCAAAAAATGAGCTCATTTCAAATTTGATGCCTGCTACAGTCTCAAAATAGTTGGGACGGGGGCATGTTTACCATAGTGTAGCATCTCCTCTTCTTTTCAAAACAGTGTGAAGACATCTGGGCATCGAGGTTATGAGTTTCTGGAGTTTTGGTGTTTAAATTTGGTCCCATTCTTGCCTGATATAGGTTTCCAGCTGCTGAAGAGTTTGTGGTCATCTTTGACGTATTTTTCTCTATAGGTGAAAGATCTGGACTGCAGGTAGGCCAATTCAGCACCCAGACTCTTCTACGACGATGCTGTTGTAATAGCTGCAGTATGTTGTTTCGCATTGTCCTGCTGAAATCCACAAGGCCTTCCTTGAAATAGACATCGTCTAGAGGGGAGCATATGTTGCTCTAAAACCTTTATATACCTTTCAGCATTCATAGTGCCTTCCAAAACATGAATCATATGAACTTATGCACCCCCATACCATCAGAGATGCTGGCTTTTATACTGAACGCTGATGACACGCTGGAAGGTCTCCCTCTTCTTTAGCCCGGAGGACATGGTGTCCATGATTTCCAACAAGAATGTCAAATTTGGACTCGTCTGACCATATAACATTTATCCACTTTGAAACAGTCCATTTTAAATGAGCCTTGGCCCACAGGACACGATGGCGCTTCTGGACAATGTTCACACATGGCTTCCTTTTTGCATGATAGAGCTTTAGTTGGCATTTGCAGATGGCACGGCGGATTGTGTTTACCGACAGTGGTTTCTGGAAATATTCCTGCGCCCATTTAGTAATGTCATTGACACAATCATGCCGATGAGTGATGCAGTGTCGTCTGAGGGCCTGAAGACCACAGGCATCCAATAAAGGTCTTCGGCCTTGTCCCTTAAGCACAGAGAGGGACAGTATCCCTGAATCTTTTGATGATGTTATGCACTGTAGATGATGGGATTTGCAAAGCCTTTGCAATTTGATGTTAAGGAACATTGATTTCCACAATCTTTTTGCACACTCTTTCACAGATTGGAGAGCCTCTGCCCATCTTTACTTCTGAGAGACTCTGTCTCTCTAAGACATCCCTTTTTTAGCTAATCATGTTACAGACCTGATATCAATTCAACTTAATTAGTTGCTAGATGTTCTCCCAGCTGAATCTTTTCAAAATGTCTTGCTTTTTTGCAGACCTGTAGCAGACATCAAATTTTATATGAGCTCATTTAGTAGATAAAAGTGTAAAATTTCTCCATTTAAACATTTGTTATGTTCTATTGTGAATAAAATATTGGCTCATGTGATTTGAAAGTCTTTTAGTTTTCATTTTATTCAAATTTAAAAAACGTCCCAACATTTCCGGAATTGTGATCAGGTAGTCACAGTCGTGTTGCTATTCAGAGCAACAGCGTGACAGTGAGTGTGATATTGTTTTTTTATACAACAATTCAATAAAGAAAATACTATAAAGTAACTGACATTTTAGACAATCTATCGTCAGTTACCTTGTCTGTATTTGCTCCGACCACCAAAATGAGTTTCAAACAACTCAAACAGTGGAAAGTCCCAGTGCTGTTGGACTGTATATCAGGACTCTTGGAGAACCAGAACTAAATGATGAGTAAAAAATATTTAAATTAATTTAATTATTTTAAACTTACTTTTCTGACTTTTGCTGAGTGTTTGATGTCTTGAATCTTCTTGATTCTGTCCTGGATCATCTGCTGTGTGTCTTTCTGTGTCTTTATCAGTTGAGTCTAAAGGCAGAAAACAACATGAAATGTTTAATTTTTTTATAAAATCAAAGAATATGATTCCCCTTGATATGAGCCCTTTAAAATTGGTTTTGTCAGTAACTTCTACCTTCTTCTCTTCACTCTCCTCTTCTATAGAAACAGTGTTGTGGTTCTTGTGAAGTCCTTCAGTGCAGAACAGACACACAATCGTCTGATCATCTCTACAGAACAGCTCCAGAGGTCTCTCATGTTTCTGACATATATAGTCCTTCAGATTCCTCACAGGATTGATCAGTTTGTGTTTCTTTAAACCTGCCACTCTCAAATGAGGCTCCAGGTGAGTTTCACAGTAAGAGCTCTGACACACCAGACACGACTTCAGGGCTTTCAGCTTTCTTTCCTTACAGACGTCACACAGAACTTCAGGTTTTTTCTCAGGACTTTTCTTTTTATAGTGATCTACGAGCTCTCTGAGTGTGGTATTAATCTTGAGATCAGGTCTGTGCTTAAATGTTTCTTTACAATATGGACAGTTGCAGGTCCAGCTGTTGTCCCAGCACTTATTCAGACAGGTCTTGCAGAAGTTGTGTCCACATGGAGTGCTGACTGGATCAGTGAACACGTCCAGACATATAGAGCACTGAAGCTCCTCCGTCAGTGGACCGCTGGAGGATAACATCCCTATAAAGAGAAATGAAAATCACTTACATTAGTAGTCTGAAATTTGGACAAACTTGAAGTTTCTTATGACCTTAAAATACTTTTCTGATCTAATGGCATCTGCTTATTAAGGACTTGAATTGAAGAACTTCAATTCTGTTTATAAACAATCTCATGATGCACCTCTTGAAGCTGGTTGAATATAAAGAGCAACTTTGAAGAAACTCAAATATGTAAGAGATCATGTCTAGTCAGCAGGTCATTACTGCAAAATGACCCCAGAGAAAGTGATCAGTACCCTGATGTGAAGATCCTTACACCACCACTTTCGAAATAAGGAGCAATATTGAATATTTGAAAGATTTATTGTATTATGTGCTACTGTACATTCCTGAGCTTTACATATTAATATTATATGAAAAAAGTGAAAGACATTCATGCAATAATTCATTCTTCATTTTTTGTTTTTTTTTTTTTTTTTTTTTTTTTTGTTGACTTACATGGGTGTTTATCCTTAATACTCCATCTCCTGGTTTTTCTTGCTGTTGTTGATGTTGATGAAAATTCTGCCATTGTTCTTCACCTCTTCATTTTCAAGAAAAGAAATTATAAGATATGATCAATGGACTAATAAGAAACATCTCAGCCAATTTGCTTCTATAATGAGTGTGTATTTTGTCACTGAGGTTTAAATGAAATCTTACCTCAAGAGTAAGATTTCATTTAAACATACTGAATATTATTTCACATGTTTATTTTAAAAGAGCACACAGTTCATTCACTCTTGTAAACAGCTCTTCAAAGTTATAAACCTCTGAACGAGAGTGATGTTCAAGTTATTTAAATAATTTATTTTCTCTCTTTTTTTTTTACCTAAAACCAAATTGGACCATGAATATTCATATTAAATTGGTTAAATCTAATGTATGAATTGATAAAACAATAATTCCTTTGAAACACAGTGAGAGACTCATAAACTCACTGAACAATCTGAACTTTGACCTGCTGTTTAGATTAATGAAAGAACAAATTACAAGTAATGTATTTTCCAACAACAAATGTATCTCTTTAAAAGTATACATCTCTCCACAAAATATATTATATATATTATAGTCAAGTGTAGTTTTAATCTTGTTTAAAGAAAAATGTGATTTTCAGCTTGCAGTTCAGCAGGTTTGTGTTCAGTCTGTCTTGCAGCTCATTTACTTCCTGTTTCTTTAATCTGTCTGTTAAGGGACAAAATGACAGAAAAACCAAACTTTGCTTTACAATCAAATTAAACACTTTTAATACAATTCTGATATCATTTCAGTGCAGTAAACAACCTAAAGTAGTTGAGTATTTGAAAGGCTTAAACCTGATTCAGTTCAACTCATTCCAGTTCAACATAAACTCTACTAAACCAGATCACTTCCATTAGAAACCTGTTCAGCTCAATCTCTCGTATATTTCTATCATTACCTGTGAGTATCAGATGTGTTCCACAAGACTCTTTGAACGGCTCAATAAATATTCTGTTGTTTAAAGAGGTTGATCGTTTCAGGCGTCCATATTGTTGTTGATCAAGTTATTTTCACTTTCTCTGAATCTCTCTGAACTACAGTGATGTCAGAGCTCCTCCTGTATTTACACATTTACATTTGTCTCTGTATTCAGTGTGTTGAGTTCATGTGTGTCTGTTTGTATTGGGACTGATGTTTCTATCAGATTAATATCAGTGTTTGTAATACAGCCTACAAGAACCAAAGAAGAAATTGAAATTGTATGAATTTCTAAACTTCTTTTGTGATCCACAGAAGAAAGTCAGTCAGGTTCAGAACAATATGATGAGTAAATGATGACACTTCACCTTTCGATACATTCACTCATACTGCGTATGCTGGGGAAAAGCTCCTTTTTCCTCCTCACTGAAGCCTTTTTCAATAGTGATGTGTCGTTCTTGAACGATTCGTTCATTTTGAACGAATCTTTAATGTGACTCGGGAAGAACGAGTCGTCTCGGGGGTGATTCGTTCAGTCGCGCATGTGCAATATTCTACAGGTTCTGTACTGCTAGAAGTAGTTCACCTGATGATTCAATTGATTAGTTCATTTCATGAGTCTTTCGGGTTTTGAGTCGTTCCTTAATCACGTGACAGACCCATACGCTACCAATGCATTCTGAGCCGGAAAGAGAATTGATTAGTTCTTTTCATGAGTCTTTCAGGTTTTGAGTCGTTCCTTAATCACGTGACAGACCCATACGCTACCAATGCATTCTGAGCCGGAAAGAGAATTGATTAGTTCTTTTTATGAGTCTTTCGGGTTTTTGAGTCGTTCCTTAATCACGTGACAGACCCATACACTAAGCCAATGCATTCTGAGCCGGAAAGAGAATTGATTAGTTCTTTTTATGAGTCTTTCGGGTTTTTGAGTCGTTCCTTAATCACGTGACATACCCATACACTATGCTGTGTGACCCAAGCACATTATATTTATTAGTAAATAACGTTAACTCTCCAGTTTTGTTTGAGTTTGTGTTACAACTGTTAAAGCTGAAGTTATCATAACCTTGATGTTTTAAACTAACATTAATAATTCAAATTCAAAATGTTATTTGCTTTTAATTTATGTCATTATGTCCTTTTTGAGCAATCTTCTTATATTAGACCAATATGTCAAGTCTGCCTAGGAAAAGCAATTATTATAACAGCAAACTCAAAATTGGAGTAAAAATGAACAAACTAGGCTATAAATACTTTGTATTGTAGGCTTGGATTATTATATTATTATATAGCCTAGTGTTTATTTACAGATAGACAGTCAAAAAGATAAATTAATCAATATTTTATTTATAACAGGGCTTTATTTATTTATAATAACACACCACAGATCCTCAAGAAACAGTAACAAAAACAGTGACAGAAATGTCAGAAATAGAGTATGGGTCTGTTATGTGATTAAGGAACGACTCAAAACCCGAAAGACTCATGAAGAGAACTAATCAATTCTCTTTCCGGCTCAGAATGCATTGGCTTAGTGTATGGGTCTGTCACGTGTTTAAGGAACGACTCAAAAACCCGAAAGACTCATGAAGAGAACTAATCAATTCTCTTTCCGGCTCAGAATGCATTGGCTTAGTGTATGGGTCTGTCACGTGTTTAAGGAACGACTCAAAAACCCGAAAGACTCATGAAGAGAACTAATCAATTCTCTTTCCGGCTCAGAATGCATTGGCTTAGTGTATGGGTCTGTCACGTGTTTAAGGAACGACTCAAAAACCCGAAAGACTCATGAAGAGAACTAATCAATTCTCTTTCCGGCTCAGAATGCATTGGCTTAGTGTATGGGTCTGTCACGTGTTTAAGGAACGACTCAAAAACCCGAAAGACTCATGAAGAGAACTAATCAATTCTCTTTCCGGCTCAGAATGCATTAGCGTACCCTGCATTCCATTCGGAAGGGCTCATCCCTATGCCCTAATCCCTTCAAAGGGTTTACCCTCCGGAGTGAGAGCTTCGAAGGGATGAAGGGTGTAGGGGTAAAAAAAACTCTTCTTTTGGAACGCACTTCAGCGTCATCTTAACGAGACGATCAAAGAGGAGTAAATTGTGCAAGCTGCGCCATTTGTTTAGCGTTAGTTTATTTATTTATTTATTTTAGGTTTATGGCATGTAGGCTATATTGTGTCTATGTATTTTAAACATTTGAATGGACTGATAAAGGGAGCTGTAAAGTATTTTTGTTTAAGTACAATGTCGTTTTGACCATAATAATGTACCAAATCGAACTCGTATAAATATTACAGTAGTATAGAAAAATAATATATATACATTTATAGGTAAAAATCGAACTCCTATAACCTCCTGTACCCATTCTGTGACGTCAAAGAACTTCCCTGTGCAAAGGATCATGGGGCCCAAAGTGTCCATCAGTTGTACCCTTCAAAATCCTTCATTCCGAAGGGCCCTTTGAAGTGGCCAGTTTTGAGCACTTCGGTTTGGAACGACCCTTCAACATGGCGGCCATGATTATTTTCACTCCGAAGTGCCCTTCGGAGGGCGATGTATCCCGTTTGGAACGCACCGGTAGTGTATGGGTCTGTCACGTGTTTAAGGAACGACTCAAAAACCCGAAAGACTCATGAAATGAACTAATCAATTCTCTTACAGGCTCAGACTGCATTGGTTTAGCATGGGACTGCCTGTCACGTCATTAAGGAATGACTTAAACTCGAAGACTTGTCAGACAAGAGGTGAGGTGAGCTTAATCAGCTTGTCATAAACTGAAGACCCAGGTAATGAATTAATCATTTCTGAATCTTATAGCATTGTAGTTTTGTATTGTTTGTAGTGGGATCAACGTTTGCATAAGTAGTAGATGTGTTGGGGAAGTAACACGTAACATTTTAATTACATTTTCCTAAAATGAACTAAATGAACGAAATGACTCGAAAAAAGATTCGTTCATTTTGTTGAACGAGACTCAAAAGTCCGAGTCAGTAAAATGATCCGAACTTCCCATCACTATTTTTCAATAGCGCAGTGTAACTGCACGTCTATTGGTTCAAAGAAAGAAACTTTTTGAACCAATGACGGCGCGGCATAGTCACGCGAGCCTATGGCGAAACCGCGCGCCAACGAGCCCGCCAAACGGGCGTGGCTATAGCTATATAAGCAGGCGTTTCGCTATAGAACTCGGTTTTCTTTCCTTCATCGACGACGGTATATATCTTCGCTGTATCCACGCTGAATTTCTTCGCAGCCTGGAACGAACTTTCTCCGCCGTCGAAGAGGCACCGCAGAAGGACCAGCTGAGACCGCCGACTGCAGCAGCGCCGGTGCCCTCGCAGACTGCCGCTCTCGAGCCGCCCGCTTTCCGCTACCAGCAGCCTCTCAGCGAGTCTCCTGCCGCCATCCGGCGAACAATTTAAATAGCTATATTCAGCGGTTTTAGCCGCCTGAAACAGCAATTTCTCCGCCGTTTTCACAGCGTTCTCTCGCTCTGCGGATCTTCGCTCTCTAGGAGCTGTTCACCGCGCCGCCCTCGTGCCTAACCAGATTGACTTGATTTATGTTAGACATCAACAAAGGTTGTTATTGAGAATTAGCAGAGGTTTTAACTGTTTCATTTGAAGTCACCATAATGGTGAATAGCTGTTCCATTAGTTGGGCTTTTCACTCTTAATGTTCACTTGTCTTTCCTGACTGCTGTGACAGTGTGTTTGTTAAACACATTTGCAGTAGAAATGAAAGCTAAACAAAATAACTTCAGGTGATGATGGCTGTCTGTTGATTGCTTTGTGGGCTTTATGAAATGGACCGTCATTTGAATCTAACAACTGTGTTGTGCTATTGATTCATCTACGTTATAAACTCTGCATAGCAGGGGCACCCGAAAAATACTGTAAAATAACAGAAAATAAATGTTTTAAAATAACGGTTATTTTACATTATTTTTTGGCGCTCCTGCTGCCAGAAAAGTACCTTCTTTTCACGGGATTTTTTTTACAGTTTATATATGCTTTTTTTCTGACAGTATTTTTCTGTTTTTAAACGGGCATTTTCTGGCGCCCCTGTGTACTGTAAATATGTTTACAGCAAGTTAAATGGTACTGTAAATATTAATACAGTATTTTTACTGTAAGTTCAATTTACAGTAAGTTACTGGCAAACTGCTGCCAGTAAGTTACTGTAATTTCTACAGGAAATTTTTTACAGTGAATGTAAGATTTACAAACCAAAGTTTCCGCGAATTGGGACTTAAACACAGTTTATGGTGGGACCTGCTCATCCTTGAGACTGTGCAGACCCTACAAACGTGCATTATATAGGCTATTGAAGAACATTTAAAATTATAATTGATATGTAATATGGTTTATATATTTAGCTTAATGCTCCTATCTATAGTTAATTTTTCTAGCTGACTAATGAGTTTATGGTCATGATGAATATGTTTGTTCTAAGATAAATATGACGTTACGTTTGTTTGTTTACAAGCTGTTAATGTCTTTCCGCGGTTGAAACACTGATTAAATGATTACATGAGATGGATATGGAAGTCGGTAAGTTGTTCTTTATCTTTTAACACACCTTTAGGTGTTCATTCATGTTTATTTCGCCCTGTAAATGGTGTTAAAAGGGAGGAGAGGATCAGTTCACGTGTGTGTCAGGCTTCTTTTGAACTGAGGCACTGCGATCTGTCCCATCACATTAAAGAGCGCCAAATCTGTATTCTTGCGCTTTTTTAAGTGGATATCCTTGACCTTTCCTAGTGGATATAAGGCATATACCTGCGTATCATGTAGACTACACCAGTGGTTCCCAAACCCAAAATACAAAATGTGCAGGGCTGGGGGTTCTCCAGGACAGGTTTGGGAACCACTGGACTACACCACTGGGGGATCCCTCTAGGGAGAACTCGCAGGGGCCCCCCAGGCCCGCGGGGCCCTAAGCAATTACGCGCATTGCGTGGTGGGTAAACGCGCTACTGCATGGGTTAACATGCTACTGAAAACATATCTCAAACCCCATTGCACACAACGTTGCACACCATTTCCAGGAAACATGTTCAACCCGGAAACCGTAGCAAAGTGTTGCACACCGGTTTGAGCTTGAACGTGCCCCAGGTCTCTGCAGGACATTAATGACTGATGGGACTCAATGGGACAATGATTGAAGAACTTGTTTTTAGAACAGCAGGCACTGCAGTGTGATCTCTGTGGGCCAATATAGGGGCTGGCTGCAGCCTGAGGGGGCGAGTGGAGCTCCACTCAAGGGCGGAAATACGTCACCTCCACTAGCTTATTGTAAGGGTAAGTTTAGGGTTGGGGCAGGTGTAGACGTTAGTAAAACACAAGTGGAGGTGATGTATTTCCTGTTCGAGAGAGGAGCTCCACTCGCCGATGGTCTGCAGCCAGACCCTTCTCTTATGGGTTCCGGGAGGGCTAGCACTAACATGCTTTCATCATCATACGTAACCTTAACGTGTGCAGCGATTGGTGGAAACAAACATAACTCTATTAATAATCTTTAAGATGAAGTGACATCCAATAATTTCTTCAGCGCATAACTTATATTTCACAGATATATTCCCCATCTATAATTGTTAGAAAGTTGAGAAAATATTTCCATTTTGCTGTAAGAAGTGGACGAGCCTTTGCAAGCATAAACTTCCGTGAACGAGCGCCACCGTGTGCATGCATGCCAAACAGATGGAGCGCAATAATTCTGACTAAAATATACATTTTTGCTAAAAATATTTGTTTTTCTTGGCGAATATAAATGTGCCATATGTAGAATTTCTAACCTACAACTAAGTGTATTTTTATGATAGCAGTAACTGTAAAGTGAAAATAGCCTATAATTAGTCTGTGATTTTGTTTTTATTTATTTTCATTTTTAGTTTAGTGGATTTAACTTCTGCTTTAAAAAACATTTTGTTTTTAGATTGTAGTGTTACAATGTTAGAATGTAGGCCTAATGTGATTTGATAATATAGCATAAACTAAACGGTTAACTTGCATTCACTATGTTTGTTTTTATAGCCTTCAATATGAACATTGTAGGACAGGGATGGACAACTCCGGTCCTGGAGGGCCAGTGTCCTGCAGAGTTTATCTCCATCCCTGATAAAAACTCACTTGCCTATAACTTTCTACTAATCCTAAAGACCTTGATTAGCTGGTTCAGGTGTGTTTGATTAGGGTTGGAGCTAAACTCTGCTGGACACTGGCCCTCCAGGACCGGAGTTGTCCATCCCTGTTGTAGGACAATATTGGGCAGGATGTGAAATAACATATTATTAATTAAATACAGGGAGGAATAAAAATACAGAGGAATAAAAAAATCAAATACAGAGGAAGGCTGCAGGACCTGGCGCCGTCATTGGATGGGTTTTTACTAAGATCTTCAACCAGTCTCTATCCCAGTCCACCATTCCACCATGTCTGAAGTCCTCACTTATAGTCCCACTACAATTTTTTTTTTAAAAAAGCCTACAATTGGCAGCTTAAATGATTACTGCCCAGTGGCATTGACACCCATTATATTAAAGTTTTTCAAGAAACTGGTCCGGAGACATATCATTACCTGCTTTCACCCATATTCTACACACTCCAGTTTGCATACAGACCAAATCGATCTACAGAGGATGCCATAGACACAGCTCTTCACACTGCTCTAATCCATCTGTAGCAGTAGTGGAGCTTCGTTAGGATGCTTTTTCTGGACATTAGCCCCGCATTTAATACCATTCTTCCCCACAGACTTGTGAACCGAGCTGGCAAACTTGGGACTATCCCACTCTATCTGCCTCGCTCACAGAGATTCCTCAGCCTTAACACTGGCTCCCCTCAGGGATGTGTGCTGAGCCCTATACTCTACACCCTCTAGACTCACAACTGCATCCCCACAAACTCCAGCAACGGCATCATCAAGATTGCTGATGATATCACTGTTGTGGGATGCATCTTGAAGGGGAAGAGTCTGTATATTGGGATGAGGTGGAGCACTGTCTGTGTGGTGTATAGACACTAACTTGGTCCTTAACACCACCAAGACCAAAGAGCTGATCATAGACTAGGAGAATTTAAACAGTCATTCAGCCCGTACTCATCAGCAGGGACTGTGGTGTTTTAGTTTTTTTGAGGTTTTAGTTTATTTGCACAAATATAAAATATATACAATAAGAAACAAAAGTACAATCCATATACTGTGCAGGGAGAGGCAAAAAACACAAAAGGCTTATTTAAAGCCTCCACCTAAACAACAACAAAAAACTAAATG